>NC_057797.1:289901058-290201058 GCF_018294505.1 Triticum aestivum | reverse complement strand
ATGAGGCATTCGTCTCATCCTGCTGCTTCATCCAGTTAGAGATCCGACCCATCAGGTCATCGAGCATAGCACGCATGCACCTGTGAGAGTCCTCGCCTTCCCATGAGACATTTTCCCAGTCTGCCATGGCACGGGAGGACATCTCTGCTACATTCATGGCGCGGTGGGACATCGTTGCTGCATTCGTGACATGGCCGGACCATTCTGCCACGTCGACGGCATGGCGGGACCTTCGTGCTACTGCGGCGGCGCAACGGGACCTCTGTGCTGCTACGGCCACGCCGTGGGACATGTTGGGTGCTTTCATGGAGAGGCGGGACATCTCTCATGCTTTCGCTTCCATGACCGCCTCTCCCTGGTAGTAATCTCTTGACCCAGAACTCACGCTGGCCATGGCAGACGCAAGGGAATGACGATGAATCACTTGTTTGTTTTTGTGGATGAGGAGTTGAGGAGGAATGTGCAGTCATCTCGGAGTAGCAGTATTTATAACTTAGTACTAATACGCTCCTAAGTGGGAAACTGTTTGGGTTTTGATCGGTGTGAATAGGTTTGCAATTAAATATAGCATGGTAGTAATTTGGAATGTGATGGGACACATGCTCAAAATTTATTGATGGTTCTATAATTTCTAAGTGCGTCACTATTCCTGGATGTCGTAATGTGGGCACGCTTTCGTGGCTGCGTACGTAGTATTTGCACCATAGGGTGCACCGTAATAGGCGATGTCAGCACATGTCTTGTTCCAACAACAGTGCGCGCTCGTTATTACCATTGCACACACATCTCTGAATTAGAATGTGTGCCCATCTAGCGCACAAACATTGATATGTCTAACAGTTTCTGTTTGTTGTGGCTAATCGCAAACAGTTCATCTATGTGAAGTGTATACCGTCAATCACAAACACGTTGATATGGCTGACAGTTTCTATTGTGTTGCCTAATCGCAAACAGTTCATCCGTCTGAAGTGTATTCCCTCAATCGCACACACCTTCATTTGGTTGCCCGTTTCTGTTGTTCCGCCTCATCACAAACAGTCAATTTGACTGAATTGTATGCCATATATCGCTCACACTTTCATCTGGCTGCCTGTTTCTATTGTTCCGCCTCATCGAAAATAGTTCTGTTGGATTAACCTTTTGACAGGCATCGCACACGTAAGTAAAATCTAAATCGTGTTTGATGTATCCTCCTTCGCAAAAGTTTTGAATATTTTTGACGGGTTTTTACATCACTGTTTGCAATTAATGAATCACACACAATTTCGTCGAAGGGTCTCTGATTGTAGTGTCGTGTTAGCAGCATCCTTCAGTAGTGGTTCGTCAGGTTGTTCGACAGTTTGTTCCCTGAAAATACAACCAGCACAACTATCTAGGTGGTCCTAGAAGCATCGGTTAGTCCATTGTAAAAGATATCAAGTACTTCATTTTTCTTGAGAGTATGATGAGGTAAAGCATTAAGTAATTGGATAAGCCTCCCTAATCTTGTGGGAGACTCTCTTCTTCTGTTTGCACAAAGTTAAATATTTCCTGTAGAGCAGCTTGTTTCTTATGACCAAGAAAATATTTTTCAGAGAAGTAGGAAATCATATCCTGGGGACTATGCACACAACCAGGAGAAAGAGAATTAAACCATATCTTAGCATCACTGTCTAATGAGAAAGGAAACAACTTAAGAATATAGTGGTAGTGTATTTTTTCCTCGTGAGCAAATAGGGCGGCCATATCATTCAATTTTGTAAGAAATGCCACAACAGTTTTAGTTTCATATCCATGGAAAGGATTAGATTCAACCAAAGTAATTAACTTAGGACCGACAGAGAATTCATAATCCTTACCAATAACAAAGATAGGTGAAGTAGCAAACTTAGGATCATATTGCATTCTAGTATGCAAAGATTTTTCTTTTCACTTGTATAGTAATTTCTTAAGATCATCTCTATGGTTACAAGCAATAAAGCCCCTAGCTACCTCTCCATCCATAACATAACCCTCAAGTATATTAGGCAATTCATATCCAGGAGAGCTAGGTCTAATAGGTGTTTCAAAATTTTCTGTTTCAAAGACATCATTAGTTTCAACATTCTCAATCTCTTTAGCTCTGGCAAGTTGTTCATCAAGAAATTCACCCAGTGGAACATCATCATCAAGCAAGGTACTAGCATCATCATAAGAATCATTCATAGCAGAAGTAGCATCATCAATTACTTGCGACATATCAGGATTAATAGCAGGTGGTGGTGTTTCAATTTTACTCAAAACAGAAGTGAATCAATTGTACAGCTAGATGGAAGTTCCTTACCCCCCCTCATTTTAGAGGGAACGTCTTGGTTCTGGTATCTTTTAAATTCTTTATAGTGATCAACAAATATAATTGTAACAGTAGCAACGATAGAAGTAACTTACCAAAGATCATATGGAAGAACTTTGGGTTCAAGGAAGTGCACACACAAGCAGTATTACTTGGAATGGCAGGTAAATACCACATATAGGTAGGTACGATGGACTCGTATGGAACAACTTTGGGTTTAAGGAAGTGGACGCACAAGCAGTATTCCTACTTAGTACGAGTGAAGGCTAGCAAATAGATTGACGAGCGACCAACTAGAGAGTGACAACGGTCATAAATATGCTTTGACATTAATTAACATTGAATGCAAACATGGGTAGGATATAAAACACCATGAACATAAATATCGTGGAGGCTATGTTGGTTTTGATTCAACTACATGCGTGAACATGTGCCAAGTCAAGCCACTCAAATCATTTAGAAGAGGATACCATCCTATCATACTACATCATAACCATTTTAAATGCATGTTGACACACAAGACAAACCATTATTCACTCGGGATCGATCTCCTCCTAGGGCGAAATGCACGAGCGTTTCATCTCCAACTTCGAGGGCACTCGTGACCGCCCGCCGGCCGTAGGTGACCTGCGGTGCATCAAGAAGCAGCCAGGGGAGACCCTGCAGAAGTACATCCAGCGCTTCAATAGCGTCCGCCTCAAGATCCCCAAGGTGACGGACGAGGCCATCATCCCCGCATTCTTCGACGGCGTCACCGACGTCAAGATGAAGGAGGAGCTCGCCATCCACGAAGACCTATGCATAGCTCTGGAGATGTTCAACATGGCAACCAAGTGCACAAGAGCTAAGGAGGGGCGTCTCTCCCTCCCCGAGCTCCCAGCTACCGACCTAGAAGACAAGAAGGCCAAGGCCAAGGATGTGAAACACAAGGGGGCTTCCATGCTCGCAACAGAGCCAGAGATGAAGCATGGTCGTGACCACCCCGAGTCATCCAAGGCCAGCCGCCCATTCTGCACCTTCCACAACATGCACAGTCACAACACCAATGACTGTCAAGAGCTCAGGGCCATCCGCGATGGGTGTTTCGGTTGACGCCCCAAGCACAATGACCGAGGCTACGGACGAGGAGGAGGGCAAAGCAGAGGACACTGGGACGACCGAAGCCCTCACCAGGAGTGGCGTGACTAGCCTCGTGAGGACCACTAGCAGGATCCACCTCGCGAGGGCGCCTGGAGAGACTAGCCTTGTGAGGACCGCCCCCAGGGCAACGATGGCCTCCCATCGTTGCCGCCTCCACCTAGAAGGAATGATGACCATCATTAGGACGAGGGGGCTGGGGGATTTTAGGAGCCACGCGCCATCGCCTGCATCTTGGGTGGTGCCCAGGCCCCAGCCTCTTAGCGTATCTTCAAGCAGTTCGCCCACGAGGTGAACGCGGCGCTCCCCAGGCTCGAAGCCACGCGCCCGCTCAGGTGGTCCAAGTGTGCCATTACCTTCAGCTCGTCAGACCAGCTCAAGTGCGCAGCAACTGCCGGCGCCCTTGATGCTTTGTTCACGCATCATCAACAATGTCCAAGTCACCAAGACCCTCATCGATGGCAGTGCAGGGCTTAACATCCTGTCCTAAAATAACTTATTTGATTTTAAAAAAATTCCTCTAATATTTCATTTATTTTGGAGAAGTCATATTATCTCCTCTCATATATTTTGATATGAAATATTTTCGAAGAGAAAACTAATTAAAACCAAAGTGATCCTTGTTTCAATATTTGATAAAACTCAAATATGAGAACGAGGGAAAATCCCGAACTCTCTCCGAGGGTCCTTGAGTTGCTTGGGATTTCGAGGATCACAAAATGAAATGCAATAAAATATGATATGCATGTATGACCTATGTATAACATTCCAAATTGAAAATTTGGGATGCTGCAAACCTACCCCCCTTAAGATGAATCTCGCCCTCGAGATTCGGGTTGGCTAGAAAATAGGTCTGGGTGGTCTTTGCGTAGATCATCCTCTCTTTCCCAGGTGGCTTTGTCCTCGGTATGGTGCCTCCACTAAACTTTGCAAAACTTGATAACCTTGCTGCGGGTAACTCAACTGGCAAACTCTAGAATCTTGACTGGTTTTTCCTCATACGTCAAATCACTGTCCAACTGAAGTGCTTCCAGGGGCACTGTATCTCTTAGAGGAATAGCTGCCATCTCAGCATGGCACTTCTTCAACTGGGAAACGTGAAACACATCATGAACTCTTGACGGTCCTTTAGGTAACTCCATCTTGTAGGCAACCTCTCCCATATGCTCCAAAACACGATATGGTCCTACAAATCTCGGGGCTAACTTTCCCTTAACTCCAAAACACTTAACTCCTCGCAGAGGTGACACTTGCAGATATGCTCTGTCTCTGATTTCATAGACTACCTCCTTGCATTTTGAGTCTGCATAACTCTTCTATCTGGACTGAGCTACTTTCAGTCTATCTCAAATCAGCTTAATCTTGTCTTCAGACTCTTTGATCAAATCCGGTCCAAACAACTAACGGTCTCCAACTTCTTCCCACATCAACGGTGTTTGGCATCTTCTTCCGTACAGGGCTTCAAACGGTGCCATCTTCAAACTGGCCTGGTAGCTGTTATTGTACGAGAACTCCGCTTAGGGTAAATTATCATCCCAACTAGACTCGTAGTCTAGTGCACAAGCTCTCAACATGTCCTCCAGAATCTGATTGAGTCTCTCAGTCTGTCCATCTGTCTGCGGGTGAAAAGTTGTACTGAACTCCAGCCTGGTTCCCAAAGTCTGGTGCAGTTGGTGCCAAAACTTTGAAGTAAAATGTGTTCCTCTGTCTGATACGATGGTCCTCAGAACTCAATGCAGACATACGATCCTGGTCATATATATCTTGGCCAGCTTTGCACTTGTATATGTGGTTTTCACTGGGATAAACTGAGCTACTTTGGTCAAGTGGTTAAACAGAATCTTGTTCAAGTTGGTTAAACAGAAATAGGGCTTCGAGACGAAGATCTAGGCGCTTGAATCTCATGATTCCGATAAACGAGCGAAAAGATAAACTAAATCTAAGAACAGGGCAGAAATCGCGATCGAGAATAATCGCGGAAAAAACCTGGAAAAAGAAAACTAACGAACAGGCTAACGAACGAACGTTCGCTGTCTGCGGTTAATGGGTGAAAACCGTTCATTAAAAGGAACGTACGAACAGGCGTTCGCTAAACAACTAAACTGGAAAACCGCGGGTTCTAAAAAAACCATAAGGTTTTCTAATGAAAACTGGCGGCTACCTCGGGACGCGAGACAGCGGCGGCGGCGGCACCCCGGTGAGGCGGTGTTCGACGGCGGCGGGCGAGGTCGGCGGCTGGGCGGTGACAGCGAAGCGGCTCAGCAGAGGCGCGGAGTCGGCGACGGGGCGAGGCGCCTCAGCGGCGAATCCGGTGGCGGCGCGGATTTCGAGGCGAGACGAGGCGCTAGGGTTTGGGGCTGGGCGGCTTGGGCCTCGGCTTTAAAAAGGCCGGCTGGGTACAGTGTCCTAGTCGGACACGGCCCTATAAGGTGATTGACTATTTTTCAAATAATTCTCTGCGCAGAAAAACAAAGAAAAGAAATACTTAACAGACTCCAAAAATCTTGAAATAAATTTTCTCCATCCTCTAAAAAAAATGGCGAACAAGGTGAACGTTTATATGGGCCTCTAATGCAATTTTGAAAAATGCATATTTTTCCTAATTCAAATAAAATAGCGATAAAACCCAAATAAAATAACTTATTTGATTTTAAAAAATTTCCTCTAATATTTCATTTATTTTGGAGAAGTCATATTATCTCCCCTCATTTATTTTGATATGAAATATTTTTGGGGAGAAAAATAATTAAAAGCAAAGTGATCCTTGTTCAATATTTGATAAAACTCAAATATGAGAACGAGGGAGAATCCCCAACTCTCTCCGAGGGTCCTTGAGTTGCTTAGGATTTCAAGGATCACAAAACGAAATGCAATAAAATATGATATGCATGTATGACCTATGTATAACATTCCAAATTGAAAATTTGGGATGTTACAAACCTACCCCCTTAAGTTGAATCTCGCCCTCGAGATTCGGGTTGGCTAGAAAATAGGTCCGGGTGGTCTTTGCGTAGATCACCTCTCTTTCCCAGGTGGCTTTGTCCTCGGTATGGGGGCTCCACTGAACTTTGCAAAACTTGATAACCTTGCTGCGGGTAACTCGACTGGCAAACTCGAGAATCTTGACTGGTTTTTCCTCATACGTCAAATCACTGTCCAACTGAAGTGCTTCTAGGGACATTGTATCTCTCAGAGGAATAGTTGCCATCTCAGCATGGCACTTCTTCAACTGGGAAACGTGAAACACATCATGAACTCTTGACAGTCATTTAGGTAACTCCAACTTGTAGGAAACCTCTCCCATACGCTCCAAAACACGGTATGGTCCTACAAATCTCGGGGCTAACTTTCCCTTAACTCCAAAATGCTTAACTCCTCGCAGAGGTGACACTTGAAGATATGCTCTGTCTCTGATTTCATAGACTACCTCCTTGCGTTTCGAGTCTTCATAACTCTTCTGTCTGGACTGAGCTACTTTCAGTCTATCTCGAATGAGCTTAACCTTCTCTTCAGACTCTTTGATCAAATCCAGTCCAAACAACTAACGGTCTCCAACTTCATCCCACATCAATGGTGTTTGGCATTTTCTTTCATACAGGGCTTCAAACGGTGCCATCTTCAAACCGGCCTGGTAGCTGTTATTGTATGAGAACTCCGCTTAGGGTAAATTATCATCCCAACTAGACTCGTAGTCTAGTGCACAAGCTCTCAACATGTCCTCCAGAATCTGATTGACTCTCTCAGTCTGTCCATCTGTCTGCGGGTGAAAAGTTGTACTGAACTCCAGCCTGGTTCCCAAAGTCTGGTGTAGTTGGTGCCAAAACTTTGAAGTAAACTGTGTTCCTCTGTCTGATACGATGGTCCTCAGAACTCCATGCAGACATACGATCCTGGTCATATATATCTTGGCCAACTTTGCACTTGTATATGTGGTTTTCAGTGGGATAAAGTGAGCTACTTTGGTCAAGCGGTCCACTACTACCCAGATAGAATCATATCCCAATCGGGTCCTGGGTAATCTGGTGATAAAATCCATGCCATGCTTATCCCACTTCCATTTGGGTATCGGCATAGGTTGTAGTAATCCTGTTGGCTTCTGATGTTCAGCCTTCACTCTATGGCATACATCACATACGGCTACATACTCGGCAATATCCTTCTTCATTCCAGTCCACCAGAAACGCTCCTTCAAATCCAAATACATCTTGGTGTTTCTGGGGTGTATCGAGTATGTTGAGTCGTGAGCTTCCTGTAATATCAACTTTCTGATCTCAGCATTATTGGGCACAAAAATACGGTCCTCAAACCACAAGGTGTCGTGCTCATCCTCATGAAAACCTTTGGTTTTGCCTTCAATCATCTTCTCCTTTATCTCGACAATTTCTTTGTCATCCTTCTGGGCTTCTCAAATCTTTCCCAACAATGTCGACTGAACTTCCATGGTTGTAACAAAACCTTTAGGAACAATCTCTAAACGTAGCTCCCTGAAATCTTCTGCTAACTCCTTTTGGCAATCCTCCTGTTACTAAGGTATTAGCATAACTCTTTCGGCTCAATGCATCTGCTATGACATTGGCCTTTCCCGGATGATAGTGCAACTTCATATCATAATCCTTTATAAGCTCCAACCATCTCCTTTGCCTGAGGTTCAACTCCTTCTGTGTGAAAATGTACTTCAAACTCTTATGACCCGTGTACACATCACAATGGTTCCCAATAAGAAAATGTCTGCAGGTCTTGAGTGCATGCACTACGGCTGCCAACTCCAAGTCATGTGTGGCATAATTCAACTCATGCGGTCGAAGTTGTCATGAGGCATATGAAACAACTCTTCCATCTTGCATAAGTAATCCTCCAAGTCCTAAGCGAGAGGCGTCGCAATACACTTGGAAATCCTTGCGTATGTCCGGCAGGATCAGCACTGGGGTTGTAGTCAAATGTTTCTTCAACTCTTGGAAACTTGCTTCACATTCCTCAGTCCAATGGAACTTGGTGTCCTTCTTCAACAACGTTGTCATGGGCTTCGCAATCTTAGAGAAATTTTCAATGAATCTCCGATAGTATCCCGCGAGTCCAAGAAAACTGCGGATCTCACCAACTAAGGTGGGTGCCAACCACTCAGTAGTGACCGACTGAACTTTGGTGGGGTCTACTGCTATACCTTCTCCTGATATAACATGTCCAAGAAATCCAACTTCCTTCAACCAAAACTCACATTTGCTGAACTTGGCATACAACTGGTGCTCCCTAAGTTTCTTGAGAACTAAACGCAAATGCTCCTTGTGTTCCTCTTCGTCCTTTGAATATACTAAAATATCATCAATGAACACCACGACAAACTTATCCAAAAACTCCATGAACACCTTATTCATCATACTCATGAAATAGGCAGGGGCGTTAGTCAATCCAAATGGCATAACCGTATACTCATAAAGCCCATACCTTGTGGTGAAAGTTGTCTTAGGTATATCCTTTTCTCGAATCTTTAGCTTGTGGTAGCCCGATCGCATGTCGATCTTCGAAAACAGTTTAGTTCCTTGCAGCTGGTCAAACAGATCATTGATCATTGGCAGTGGGTACTTGTTCTTGATTGTCACTTCATTCGATGCTCGATAATCAACAACCATTCTTAGGGACTTATCCTTCTTCTCAACCAATAACACTAGGGCTCCCCATGGTGATGAGCTCTGTCGATGTAACCTTTCTCCAATAACTCCTTAATCTGTTTCTTGATCTCCTCCAGATCATTCGCGAGCATTCGGTATGGTCTCTTTGATATAGGCCCGGTTCCTGGCAACAACTCTATCAAAAACTCAATGTCTCCATCTAGCGGCATGCCTGGTAACTCCTCTGGAAATACATCTGGGTAATCCTTCACAACAGGCACTTCCTCCTGAACAACTCCCATGAGAGAATGTACTTGGGTTCTCCTTGGCGAATGCCTGGATACATACTTGGTCCTTTTTCCCTCCGGGGTGGTGAGCATAATTGACTTACTGGCGCAATCGACGTTTCCTCCATACATCGACAGCCAATCCATTCCTAGTATCACATCCAATCCTTGCGACTCCAAAATTATCAAATCAGAGGGGAAAACATGACTACCTATGGTTAATGGCATCTGAAAACATCCACTGCTTGCCATATACTCGGCTCCAGGTGAGGTTACTAGCATAGGTGTCTTAAGAATTCTAGTGGGCAACTTATACTTATCCACAAATCCCCTTGATATGTATGAATGTGATGCACCAGTATCAAAAAGAACGATTGCAGTAAATGACTTAACTAAAAACTTACCGATAACTGCATCTGGCTGTTCTTCAACCTCCTCCACGTTCACGTGGTTCACTTGTCCTTTGGTAAATGGATTGGGCTTCTTCCCAGAGCTCCCATTACTATTTCCGTTCTTCGCTTCAGTGCACTCTGTGGCATAGTGTCCAATCTTCCTGCACTGGAAACAAGTAACGTGGCTTAGGTCCCTCTTGGCGGGTGTGGTTGGATTGGAACGGTTCTGATTACTGCTTGCTCCATTCCCATTCCCATTCCTTGGGCTAGTATGATTATGGGTACTTCCTCCATTGTGAGTGTGGCCTCCATGGTTATGGGTAAGCCCTCCCAAGTTTGGGGTAAAGCGAGGCTTCTGCTGAGCTCCTAAATTGTACTTCCCTTGTCCATATTTCCTCTTGCGGCTCTCTATCTGCTGCTGCTTCCCTTCGATCATGAGAGCTTTATCTACCAACTCCTGGTAGTTGTTAAATGTTGCCACCAATAACTGCATACTCATCTCATCATTCAGCCCCTCCATAAACTTCTCCTGCTTTGCGGCATCCGTGGCCACATCATCTGGAGCATAGCGGGATAACTTACTAAACTCCTCCACGTATTGGCCTACAGTACGGTTCCCTTGGCGTAAGTTGTGAAACTCACGCTTCTTCATGCTCATAGCTCCAGTGGATACGTGGGCTGTGTGGAATGCTTGCTGAAACTGCTCCCAAGTGACATTGGCTATAGGAAAAGTAGCTGTGTAATTCTCCCACCATGCGGCTGCTGGTCCATCCAATTGGTGTGTGGCAAAATGCACCTTCTCCGCATCTGTGCAACCTGTGGTGGTCAACTCCCTTCCAATCCTGCGCGGCCAATCATCAGCAACTATTGGCTCGGTGCTACTAGAAAACACCAGCGGCTGCAGCCTTAGAAAACAAGCTAAGTTGTCAACTGGTGGTGGTGGCGGTGGGTTGTTGTTGTTGTTATTGTTGCCTTGGTTCTGAACTAACAACTGCATCAAGGCATTCTGCTGTTGGATCAACTGAGTGAGCTCCGGTGGAAAAGCAAAACTGGGGTCATGTCTCGGAGGCATCTGATGGGTTTAAAGGGAAGAGATTAGAATAGAATGAGGTCTAATGAGAAAACACTACCCATATGCACATGAGACAAACACAATCATATCATATCACTCAATCAAGCAAGCAAGGGCAGACAGTCGGTCTAACTACCGTTATAGTGCTCGGACTACTAATATTTACATGGGGGTGTACTACTATTAGTATGGTGGTCTACTAGAAATTTTGATCGGTGGAAGACTCCATGATATCCGCTCCAGCTTCGTCTTCATAGTCATCATCACTACTATCCGGGTCGGAGTCGGTGTCGTCAATGATGATGTAGTCTTCAGAATGAATATCCTTGGGTTCGTCGTCTTCTCCTCCTGGCGCGGGGTCTCCCATGAAAAGTCCTAGCTTCCTTGTCATGTCGTCATTCCTCTCCACAAGTATCATCATTTCCTCCTCATATCCATCGCGTGTAGACTTAAGCTCCTCTTCTAACTTTGTGATCCTGATCATCGCCTTCTTCAAATCTATCATGCTTGCGCACATCTGGTTCTCCTGGCGATGAATATGATGGTTTAATTCCTGGATGAAAGCTGTAATGGACTTGTCCTTCCTGGTGCTGATCATCTCCCATTGCTCATCTCGGCACCCACATATCTGGTAGATAGTGTCCTTCGGTTCCTGTTTGTAGACTTCTCCAATATGTCCTATGGCAACGTGGGCTGCCATACTCTTGCCTAGACTTCAGGTGGGTGCATCAAAGGAAAACACTATGGGTTTAGTGACTGGCGTGAACGTCCTTCCTGGAACTTGAACTCGAATCAACCAACGTTCCTCTTCTGGTAGTGTGGCGGTGTAGGTCCCGGTGAAGCTTGGTATTCCAATGTTTAGGTACTTAGTGACTTCCTTCAAGTATCATCCAAAAGGTGTGTCTTCATCCAGTTGTGCAAACTTGTTCCTCGTATCTACCATCCTAAAGAGTAGAAAATGGAGAGGAGTCAGAAATAAGTAGAGAAGAGTGGTCTATGGCTTTTCTTAGTGGTCATGTCCTACATTCAGCGTGGGCTCTGATACCATCTTGTAGCGACCCGACCTCAAACGGTCAAGTCTCTGTGCTTCAGTGTCATCCCTGGATCGCTAATGCTGACACACACAGTACTCGAAGGATTTATAACAGTGTGGCAATCACACACTTATTACATCGAATGTCTCAAGAGAGAACTTATTACAATAAATATGGCTTAAGGCCATCTAATGCGATAACAGCGGAAGGCTTGGAAGATAAAGTGAGTCCATCAACTCCAACGGAATAGCTGAGTGCATGACTGTCGGTGTCAAAACCGGCAGATCTCGGGTAGGGGGTCCCGAACTGTACGTCTAGGATCGATGGTAACAGGAGATAGGGGACACGATGTTTGCCTAGGTTCGGGCCCTCTCTATGGAGGTAATACCCTACTTCCTGCTTGATTGATCTTGATAAATATGAGTATTACAAGAGTTGATCTACCACGAGATCGTAATGGCTAAACCCTAGAAGTCTACCCTATGAATATGGTAATGAGTATATGTGTTTGTCCTTTCCGGACTATCCCCTTCGGTTTATATAGACACCAAGGGGATCTAGGGTTTACATGGAGTCAGTTACATGAAAAGGAATCTTCGGTCACCAAGCTTGCCTTCCACGCCAAGTAGAGTCCAATCCGGACACGGTGCAATCTTTGGTCTTCACGTCTTCACGGCCCATCAGTCCGGCCCATGGATAACAGGCCGGACGCCTTAGGACCCCTTAGTCCAGGACTCCCTCAGTAGCCCCTGAACCTGGCTTCAATGACGAGGAGTCTGGCGCGCAAATTTGTCTTCGGCATTGCATGGCGGGTTCCATCCTTCTGAACTCTAGAATAGTCTTCAGACGAAGTAAGTATATCCGGACCTGTGTATATAATGGTAGAAAATATAACACCCCGTGAGCCCAACTTGTTCAGAACTGTTCATGACATCGTATCATGCCTGCCCGGTTGCTGTTTCCAACCATCAGCTAGCGAACCGCCCCATGTCTCGGGGTGCGGTTTTACTGGCTCATCTCGTCAGAGATCTTGTCCCTTTATTTACAGGATTTTCATTAATGCAGGCGTGGGTAACCCAACCATCTCCTGGGTACAACTCCTTGGTGATAGGTAAGTTTAGAGACCCTGGGGGAGACGCCCAATATTCGGGGCCTTTATATAGAGATCCAGTCTCGTTTTCTTCCCTTGCACTTGCTCCTTCCTCAACCCCGGCCACCCCAAGTTCCAACCCTCGGGTTCCAATCGCCACTAGCCCTAGTCATGTCCGGATCCAACCATCAGGGCCAGTGGGTGGCTTCTTCTGTCACGGAGGAGGATATTGCGAAGCTCCGTGCAGCAAGGTAACTGACCTCAGAAATCTTTCATCGGCTTCCGGCACAAGGGCAAATCATACCGACCCCCAGATCTGGTGAGAGGGTAGTGTTCGTATCCCACTTTCTTCATGGGCTAGGGTTCGCGCTTAACCCCTTTGTTCGAGGGCTCATGTTCTACTATGGGCTAGATTTTCATGATCTGGCCCCAGACTCTATTCTCCTCATCTCGACATTTATCGTCACGTGTGAGGCCTTACTCCGGACTCCTCCGCACTTTGGTTTGTCGCTCAAGACCTTTGATGTGAGGCCGCAGGTGGCAGAAGAGGAGCAGGAAGAGTGCAGCAGCATCATAATAGGCAAGCTGGTCGGCGTTGTTTGGCCCGAAGGATCTTTCACCACATCTTCCGACCCATGGCAGCAGGGGTGGTTTTATATCAACGAGCCGCGAGGCACCAAGTGAGCGGCAACACCTGCGTTCCGACCCGGCCCTCCAATTTAGCTTGCTTCGTGGGTCAATAAGGGATTGGACTGGGGATCCATTAATGAAGTGCAGACCCTGCAAAGTCACATCCGAAGCCTTACCGAGAAGGGCATCGATCTTGCAAACGTCGTTCAAATAATGCTAGTCTACCGGATCCTGCCATGTCAGCGGCGGCCTCTTCGTATGTGGGAGTTTAACCCAGAAGGGCGGCGGACTCTACAGCACTTCTTCGGCACCACACATGAAGGAATGTGGAAGTTATATTTCGGGGAGCAAGAGCAATGGCCGGACACCACCGAAGACGTTGGCCTTGACTGCAATCATCCGGGCACTTCGGTAAGTACTCGATATCCAAGCACCTTCCATTCAGGTATCCCTTAATCAAGATACTGAACAATCCATCCCTATACAGGACTGGATAAAGAAAGCGGTGCTAATCTGGTGTCCGACGCCCCTTCCTGAAGGCCTTGCGACCGACCTGCTGACGAGAATGCTGATTCCGACACCGTACCAGGTGGCTGCATTCGGGGAAACGAAATCCCTTTGCCCAAGGGCAAGAGTGCAGAGGGGGCGCTCCAGGGCAAGAAGAGGGTTGCCTCCGAAGATCAGGAGGGGAAGGCTTCCAAGAGAGAAAAATGCCGTCGTCGAGCGGCTTGGGCCGGGCGAGTGAGGCTGCCGTAGAGTTTGATGATGAGGATGAGCCTCGAGGCAGACCGTAAGCGAAGTTGGGGTACTTTAAGCGCACCTCATTCTTTTCCTATTAGTGAAGTAATCGTCTGATATATGTTCATCCACGCAGGTTAACACTTGGTGCTTCCCAATCGTCCTCCTCCTCGGGAGATCTTCTTCTGGAGATGATGGAGAGTGGCACGCCTCCTCCGGCCTCATCGCCCTACAGGGGAGATGATACCGAGGTATCGTCCCAACGGGCTTCTCCTGAACACCAAGTAGTACAGGAAGCGAAGGAGGTGTTACCCAAAGGCGGTGTCTCTATCACTCGGGGTTCCGGGATCAAGACTGGTGTCTCCGAACCGTACGGTTTATAGCCGGAGACGACTCTCGAGGCAAGTAAGCGGGTTCCTTCATAGGAATGTTGTACTTCGGCGGCGGTTTCCGAAGACCCAGGAGCGCCAGACACGCTGACGGGCTTGCTACGACGGTCATCCATTTCAGAAGAGCACCATACCTTGATGGCTACGGTGGTCAAAAGGGTTCTATCCATGAAGAGTGGATTGAACGAGGCCTTTACGAGCCTTCTGAGAGGTTTTGAGGTTTGTGATGTAGTTTTGTCAATTGAATTTTATTGACAGAATGCACCTATTGTATATGCAGTAGCCCTTGAGACTCGGATTGTCTTCCGAAGGAAGCGATCGGAGGATCAAAGAGATATGCTCAGGTATTAACCTTGGTTTAATTTAAAATACAGGCTACTGCCCCTCCTGTGGCTGCCCAGAGTACGGAAGTGGACGAACTACAGCAAAAGCTAGATATTGCAGAGGATGACATTGCATTGATCAACAGGTGTCTTGATGACTTGCAAGGTATGTATTTTGAGCATTCTTTACACTAGTCTGCTTGACGCGGGAAAGTGCTGTATATTAAATGTGCATACAATGCAGATGGTGCCGCCATCGTGGAGGCTCTTCGGGCGTTGCTAGTCCGAACCAAGGAGCGGGTCCGGCTTAGTGATGCTGCTGCTAAAGAGGCATCGGTTGAACTGAAGGCCGAACAAGTTGCGATATGCCAGGGTGAGGAGAAGGTATCCATGATCACACTCGCTTTGGAAAATGCCACTGGCCGCTGTGAATTTCTTGTGAAGGAGAATGAAGCCTTAACGGCTGAACTAGATAAGGCCCGAGAGGAGGCAAGAGAAGCTCGATCAGAGTCCAGAGCACTCTGTGAGGAGGTTCGGCAGGCAAAAGAGATAGTGGCTGGAAAGCCTTTTCTGCTGCAGACTAAGTTCGGCGACCCAGACTATGCTCAGTTGAACCAAGTGTGGAGTTCTGCGGACGAGTATTTGGACTTGCCGAAGAGTTCTTCAGATGCAGCGCAGTACTACCAAGTGCGAGCTGGATATGCAACGGAGAAGCTTTTTTGGTCACAGTTCGGTGCGTCTAAGCGCCCACTGCTGCTTAATGAACAGATGTCCCAATGGGCCGAACTTCATAGGGTATCTGGCGCTACCATGAAGGATGTTGTAATCCGGTTGTGGACAACTGAGCCTGTGCCGAGTAGCTATTTCGGTTTGGTGCAGAAGCTTGTCGATGTGGTGCCACGAATCGATGCTGCTAAGCGATCAGCGTGCATTGAAGGTGCACGGATGGCCCTTGCCCGAGTCAAGATGTTCTGGGGAAATATGAAGGCCATCTTCGTCGTCACGAAGGGTTCTCCTAGAGGCAGGGACCATCCGGAACCAGAGAGCTATTTTGAAGACGTCCTGGAGGCCGCCCGCTTGATAGAGGGTCAATGCTCAAAAAACATAATGTTCGAGTGAGGTGTATGATGATTGTAAAAGACAACTTTATGGTTAATCTATTTATGTTTTGCTCGAAAGCTTGAATTCCTCCTTTGTAATTGTTTTAATATAATCTAAAAGTTTTCCAGTCGTCGGCTTCAGCCCCCTCGTAGGAAGTACGGGGGTGTTTGGCAAAGCATTTAATCACTCTTTATCCAACGTCTTGGTCCATGAAGGAGGTGATAATGCGGCGAACCAGGCAATCAGACTATAAGGCGTTAACACTTTTACTTAACCATAGGAGTTTTATGGTGGGGCTACAACATAGCCCCTGGTGTGTATGCGGCGTGTGGTGCCTTGCATATCTGATCCGAAAAAGATCCTTCGTGTTACACAAAGAATCGCTAAGGTTCCAATAAGTCGTCAAGTGGTTGACCAGCTCTCGCCGCCTCATGACAGTCAGTTTTCGGCTTTCTCTACTGAGGTGCTCATCTGTTCTAGGCCAGGGCACAATCGCAGTAGTTCTCCCTTTACTACCCTAGCCGATAAAGCGAAACGTAGGGTAGCAAACACAGGAGTCGGGCAACCCAACTATTGACCCAAGACAATGATTCAGAGCTGATGCATATAAGGCCAAACTTCCGACGCCGAAGTACGCTACAGAGTTGTTCAGACTTTTACTGGCAGCTCATTCGTTCCCATGCCGAGCCCCTGGCAGGGTATGCCGAGGTGCATCTGCAGAGCAGCCGTTAAGGCCGTACTTAATGTTGAAAGAGTATGAAAGATCGGTTCAGATGAGACTTACTGAGAACGAAGCGATGTGCCAACGATAAATTTATGTATATATATAATAATAATAATAATATAAAAAAGTAAAAGAAACCGTGAACCCGACTATTTGACTTGCTCGGGGTCGGGATCAGAGGAAAAAGGGCATATTACAGGCTCAGAATAGAGTATGGTCCACAAAAAGTTATTTTGGACCTCCTGTTGCACGTATGCGTCACCCGTCCTTGGGGAGGGGAATCCTTAATGGAAGTAGCCCCTTGGGTGAGCATACGGATCCGAACTCCGATAGAGCCTATTGTAGATGTTGTCCAGCTGGTCACCTGTTCTTTAGGGATGATACAGAAAAATAGAGTAAGCAGATAAAAAACGTTACGGGAATGCTTGTAGGGTGGTCTGTATTGTGCTTCCACCGATGCCCATGGTATCTTGAATGCGTAGTGATGTGCGCATGGTGCGAATATTTCCAGTACATTACGTGGGTGGCGGAAGACGAACTGCTACTTGCATTCCGGGAGTGGTCGAACATCGGAGGGGAACTGTTTCTGGCCCCTAGCGTTCTGTTGTTGAGCCGATCCATCGTCTTTATCGCCTGGTGGACTCCTCCCCTTGTGGTCAGTGTTAAGCTTGCCTGCCTGCTTGAAGACCCAACAGTTTTGGTTGGTATGATTAGCTGGCATATCAGGGTGACCATGAATCTAACAAGCTCAGTCCAATATCCTGTCAAGGGTGGATGGTCCATCCTGGTTTGCCTTTCGTGGCTTCTTCCGTTGACCGGGCATCGGATTGTGAAATCCGGCGTTCGCTGCTGTGTCGCGTATATTACTGTGACTGTTGTGTTCGGTTCGTCGTGGCTTGTCGTTGCCATCTCAGATTTCAGAGGGGACCAGGCTGCTGGCGTCGTTGCTTTTACGAGCAAGCCAGTTGTCTTTTCCCGCACAGAATCGGGTCATTAGAGCGGTAAGGGCTGCCATGGATTTGGGTCCTTCCTGGCCGAGGTGACGCGCTAGCCATTCATCTCGGACGCTATGTCTGAAGGCCGCAAGGGCTTCTGTGTCCGGACAGTCAATAATTTGGTTCTTTTTGACTAAGAACCTGGCCCAGAGCTCCCTGGCTGCCTCGTTAGGCTCCTGGACAATGTGACTTAAGTCATCGACGTATAATGGCCGGACATATGTTCCCTGGAAGTTGTCTCAAAAGGCGTCTTCCAAATCTTCCTAGCTGCTAATGGAATTTTCTGGCAAACTGTTTAGCCAGTACCTAGCTGGCCCTTTAAGCTTGAGAGGTAGGTATTTAATGGCGTGGAGGTCGTCTCCACGGGCCATGTGAATATGGAGGAGGTAATCCTCGATCCATACCGCAGGATCTGTTGTTCCATCGTATGATTCGATGTTGATGGGTTTAAACCCATCTGGAAATGCGTGCTCCATTACTTTGTTAGTGAAGCAGCGAGGGTGTGTGGCTCCTCTATGTCGGGCCACACTATGAAGCACCTCCGGCGGGTTCCGTTTACGGTGTTCGGTCCGGGCATGGTCGGCTTTATAGCGTCCAAATAGGCGACCATCATCGTCGGTCGGGGTATGTGATCTGTACGTCGATCATGTGCGTCCTGCTCTTCCCTCCATGTATTGGCTGATATCGCAAGTATTCCCCCGAGCTATTTTGTTTTGACGGTCGAATGGGTTGGTATGGTGCTCTGCTTGGGCTGCTGCTTTGTCTGGACCAAACTATGGTCGGCCCGCCGCATTGTTCGATGGTGGTATCGCCCTGCCATCGTATTGAGGGAGCCGCCTATTCTTGGGGTGGCTTTTGACTGGGCTGCTAGGGCCGTATTCTTCGGCGGCCAAGACCTCGGTACATCTAATTGAGCAAATCTTGGCTTGCTTGAAGCTGCAGCTGCTTCTTTCTTAGGCTCCTTGCAGTGGCTATAAGCCGGCGTTTAAAGCGCTCCTGCTTGAGAGGTTCATTGGGCATGATAAAATCTTCCTTGCTGAGGATCTCCTCTTCCTCGGGGAGTGGGAGATAATTATTGTCCTCCGAGTCCCCATATGTGGTCTGTTCACCAGAGTTGTCTTGCACGCCTTCCTGTTCATCCTGCTCGGATTCTACCTCCACGAGGTCTTTCTTGGTCGGAGTATCATCTTTTCTGGTGCTGGCAGTGTTTTCTCTTGGGTGATGTGACCTATGGTGCCGGTGTCCGGGATGTGTACTAGGTGGTTTGTTCATGACCGGATCCTCCTTGTCATCGTCGAGAACACCATAAGGTGTGTCTATCATACACACGTCATACCAGGAAGTGGTCATCCCGTGTCGAACGGGTAGTAAGCTCTGGCCTTGCCCCTCATCGTCGTCCACACCGTCAATGTCTTCGGAGCGGGGTCGGGCGTGTTGGTTAGGTCTTCAATAGTGGCTACGAAGTGGGCGGCGGGTGGGAAACAAAATTCTCCATCGTCCGCAGAAAGTTCGAACCGAACATAGTTCGGCGACGGGTCGCTTGCAAGTGATAGGTTTTTTAGCGAGTTTAGTATGTCACCCATGGGCGAGTGTTGCAAGACATCTGCGGCGCTGAACTTGAGGATCGATAACTGATCGAATTTGGTATACGCGGGCTCGCAGGGTTCGAAGTTCGACATCGGAGTCGAGTCCGAGGTTCCGTTGATGCGGATATCGTATGAAGTGGAATCTACGTGCAGCTCCAGCGCCGCGGAATCGGTAGCCCCCGTGATGGGGTCGAGCTTCCCGTCTTCGGGTGACTTGATCTGCTCCAGATTTAAGGCCAGAGTTGTTATGGGAGATATCTCCTGGATGCGGCCCGATGATAGGTTTAAGCCATGTTCATCGAGGCGATGGGGAGCGGTTGCCGCGGTCTCGAATCCGTCAAAGATCAAATCTCCACGGACATCTGTGACGTAATTCAGGCTTCCGAATCTGACCTGATGGCCCGGGGCGTAGCTGTCGATCTGCTCCAGATGGCCAAACGAGTTGGCCCGCAGTACGAAGCCGCCGAATACGAAGATCTGTTCGGTGAGAAAGGTTTCTCCCTAGACAACATCATTACTGACGATCGAAGGGGCCATCGAGCCTTCTGTCGATGGCACGGTGGAACTCTCAATGAAAGCACCGATGTCGGTGTCAAAACCAGCGGATCTCGGGTAGGAGGGTCCCGAACTGTGCATCTAGGATCGATGGTAACAGGAGACAGGGGACATGATGTTTACCTAGGTTCGGGCCCTCTCTATGAAGGTAATACCCTACTTCCTACTTGATTGATCTTGATGAATATGAGTATTACAAGAGTTGATCTACCACGAGATCGTAATGGCTAAACCCTAGAAGTCTAGCCTATGAATATGGTAATGGGTATATGTGTGTTGTCCTTTCCGGACTATCCCCTTCGGTTTATATAGACACTGAGGGGATCTAGGGTTTACATGGAGTCGGTTACATGAAAAGGAATCTTCAGTCTCCAAGCTTGCCTTCCACGCCAAGTAGAGTCCAATCCGTACGCGGTGCAATCTTCGGTCTTCATGTCTTCACGGCCCATTAGTCCGGCCCATGGATAACAAGCCGGACGCCCGAGGACCCCTTAGTCCAGGACTCCCTCAATGACAAACGACCTATCGCGTCTTACTCCTCGTCTGAAAAGTCTGCGACATGATACGTTGCAGCCCGAAAACGGGTCAGCACATGGATTATGCTAGCAATGTAACATAGGAGAGTAATGAACAGAATAAATGCTATCACTACATGCATATATGGCTGGTCGAGGCTGTATGGTTAATATGTTTTGCGTAAAGCCAATTTTCCCTACAACAAAGGAATATATTTTATTTAACTATCATGGTAGTTGAACAGCATTAAGAAGGTTCCTCCGACTCAATCCCAATTAAAAGTAACTATCAACCCAACAAGTTAATTTAGAGTGATGAGAGCCATATGATAATCCATAAACCAGATACTCAAGATGTCCATAACCGGGGACATGGCTAACCATGATTAGTTTATACACTCTACAGAGGTTTGCACACTTTTCCCCACAAGGCTCGATCTCCTCCATTGGATTTCTCACACTACATGGTGTTTGAGAAATGGATGACAGAGACACAATCTTTCAGAAGCATTTGCTCTCTACTCCGGGTGGACCGGTACACCTACAATACCCTACATCTGCTAGTCCACCTCTTCAAGAACTCACGCAACTTACTCAACTATGCCAGAGCCCATAATGGCTTGTGGATGCACACGAAAGTTTCTAGCATAAATAGTCTTAAGATCCCTTTGAGCCTGGCTGGCGGACCATAGGATGATCTCACGGGTACTCCTGGATATCCTAGGACAACACTAGATTCTCCAGGTGCCTACAAGCAATTCACCCAGATGTGTATTAAAGTTGCCACCTTAAGTTAAACCATTGATTAACATCTCACATCTGTCATGGATACGCTCAAACCCAATCCACGTCTACGAGCATAGCATGGCAATATAAGCATAACGCAGAAGTAACTCCCAAGGGTTTGATAATAAAACAGGTAATAGGTTCTACCTCATTATCTACTTCCCAGACCCACATGTTAAGAAATCCTACTCATGCAATGTGTGAAGGTTGAAACTAATGCATAAAAACTGGGTGATAAAGGGGTATGATCAAAGTGTTACTTGCCTTGCTGACGATCTGCAAATCCTAAAGACTCGTAGTAGCACGCTTCGCACTTCGGGTGTTCTATCGCAAAAAAACAATAGCATACATAAGCAATCAAGCAAGGATGCACGGGTCAACCTCAAATAAGAAGATCTAACCAGAAAGTTCAACTGAAGAACTCCGGTTTGCAAAAAGAATCAAATCAAACTGTGCAACGAAACTCAAACTGCGAAAGAAACAAGATCCGATTACTAATATGGACTAAAGTCAAATTTTATAGTACCAAAATCTTGCTCAAATGGGTTAAATAGAAAGAGGGCTTCGAGACGAAGATCTAAGCGCTTGAATCGCCTGATTCCGATAAATGAGCGAAAAGATAAACTAAATCTAAGAACAGGGCAGAAATCGCGATCGAGAATAATCGCGGAAAAACCCCAGAAAAAGAAAACTGACGAACAGGCTAACGAACAAACGTTCGCTATCTGCGGTTAACGGGTGAAAACCGTTCGTTAAAACAAACGTACGAACAGGCATTCGCTAAACAACTAAACCGGAATAAAACCGATCTTAATAAAAACCGCGGGTTCTAAAAAAACCAAACAGTTTTCTAACGAAACCGGCGGCAACCTCGGGACGCGAGACGGCGGCGGCACTCCGGCGAGGCGGCATCCGGCAGCGGCGGGCAGGGTCCGCAGCGGGGCAGCGATGGCTAAGCGGCGCGGGCGGGGCAGCGACGGCGAAGCGGCGCGGCGGCGGCGCAGAGTCGGCCGCGGGGCGAGGCGGCTCGGCGGCAGCAGCAGCGGCGAATCCGGCGGTGGAGCAGATTTCGAGGCGGGGCAAGGCGCTAGGGTTTGGGGCTGGGCGGCTCGGGCCTCGGCTTTAAAAAGGCCGGTCGGATGTAGTGTCCTAGTTGGACACGGCCCTGTAAGGCGGTTGACTTTTTTTTAAATAATTCTCCATGCAGAAAAACAAAGAAAAGAAATACTAAACGGACTACAAAAATCCTGAATAAATTTTCCCTGTCCTCTAAAAATACACCGGACAAGGTGAACCTTTATTTGTGCCTCTAATGCAATTTTGAAAAACGCTTATTTTTCCTAATTCAAATAAAATAGCGATAAAACCCAAATAAAATAACTTTTTTGATTTTAATATTTTTTCTCTAATATTTCATTTATTTTGGAGAAGTCATATTATCTCCTCTCATATATTTTGATATGAAATATTTACAAAGAGAAAATAATTAAAACCAAAGTGATCCTTGTTCCAATATTTGATAGAACTCAAATATGAGAACGAGGGGAAATCCTCAACTCTCTCTGAGGGTCCTTGAGTTGCTTAGAATTTCGAGGATCATAAAATGAAATGCAATAAAATATGATATGCATGTATGACCTATGTATAACATTCCAAATTGAAAATTTGGGATGTTACAGCGGTGGCTCCGCCAGCCCCTTGGGGCAGATCCGCCTCCGTGTGACCTTCGGCACCCGCGACAACTACCACACCGAGCTGATCGACTTTGACATCGCCCGCATCGGCCTTCCTTACAACGCCATCCTCGGATATCCGGCTCTGGCTCAGTTTATGATGGCAACCCATCCGGCCTACAACCTCATGAAGATGCCCGGGAGCAAGGACGTCCTCACCGTAGTTGGAGATACCAAGGAGGCTCTAGCGGCGCTCAAGTGTGCCCTCAAAACCGCCACGGTAGCGCGACCGGCCAACGAGGCCACCTCAAGGGTTAAGGAGGCCGCACTAGCAAAGAAGAAGCAGTTGTTTAATCAAGATCGGGCCGAAACCAAGTAGGTGCCGATCGAGGAAGATGGGTCCTCAGGAGCCACCTTCACCATAGGCGCTAACCTCAACCCAAATCAAGAGGAGGTATTGGTGAGGTTCCTACGCGCGAACAAGGACGTATTCGCCTGGGAACCCAAGTAGCTAGTGGGGGTCCCAAGAGGGGTGATCGAGAATCACTTGAGGGTGTGCCCCAATGTGTGCCCCGTGAAGCAGAAGGTGCGGTGACAATCCACAGAGAAGCAGTCCTTCATCGTCCAGGAAACCCGCAAGCTGGAGGCAGCGGGTGTCATTCGTGAGGTTCGGTACCCCGAGTGGCTGGCAAACCCCGTCGTCGTACCGAAGAAAGGTGGGAAGGAGCGCATGTGTGTTGACTTCACCAACCTTAACAAGGCTTGTCCCCAAGACCCGTTCCCGCTCCCGCGCATCGACCAGATCGTTGACTCCACCGCCGAATGCAGCCTGTTGTGCTTCCTGGACGCGTTTTCAGGCTATCACCAGATCAAGATAGTAGTAGAGGATGTGGAGAAGACGGCTTTCCTGACCCCATGTGGGGTGTACTGCTACACTTGCATGTCGTTCGGGCTGCGCAATGCAGGCGCAACCTTCCAACGGCTGATGCACATCGCCCTGGGCCAGCAGCCTACATCAACGACATTGTGGTGAAGTCTCGGGAGGCGAGAACTTTGATTCAGGACTTGGAGGAGACCTTCGCGAGCCTGCGCCAGGTGGACTTGCGGCTCAACCCGGAGAAGTGTGTGTTTGGTGTCCCTTCGGGCAAGCTGCTAGGCTTCCTCGTGTCCCATAGGTGGATCAAGGCCAACCCTGAGAAGGTCAAGGCGATAGAAGACATGAGCCCGCCACAAACTCTCAAGGAGATGCAGAAGCTTGCAGGCTGCGTGACCTCACTGGGGTGCTTCATCTCCAAGCTGGGAGAGCACGCCATGCCATTCTTCAAGCTAATGAAGAAGAAGGGCCCGTTCGAGTGGACCCTAGAAGTTGACCAAGCGTTTCAAGACCTCAAGAGATACTGACCAGTCCCCCGGTGATGGTGGTGCCTCGCCCTCTCAAGCCTCTGGTGCTTTACCTTGCCGCCACTCCCTACTCCGCTAGCACAGCTTTAGTGGCAGTTCGGGAAGAGTGTCGGGCCAAGGGGCTGATGCGCCACGCTGCACCACCAACTAAGGTGATGCAGGACCCGAAGGGCACCGCAAGGGCTGTAGCAATGCCAACGAGTGACCAGGCCCACCAAAGCGGCGTTCGCGGGCCGGCAGAGGCCCCAGCAGGCGATCAGGCTCTTGGGGTCTCGTCATCTCAAGAGACGCCCCAACTGCCGGCAGGCACAAGCCCCGTCGATGTTCCCGCCCTTGTCGAGCACCCAGTGTATTTGGTCAGCACGGTACTGTGGGATGCAAGGGCATGGTACCCCATGCCCCAGAAGCTCTTGCTCGCACTTTTGGCGGCCTCACATAAACTGCAGCACTACTTCCAAGGCCACCCAATCAAGGTCGTCTCGGCCTACCTGCTGGAGAGGGTACTCAGGAGTGCCAACGCTGCTGGGAGAGTCACCGGTGGAACATCGAGCTGCAAGCATTCTAGATGGAGTTCAGCACAACTAGGGTCATCAAGGGGCCGCGCTCGCCGACTTCGTGGCAGAATGGACTAATGCCCCGGGGTTTGAAGCAGGCAAGGACCGATCCCTCTCGCCAGGAAGTGAAGCACCAGATGGCTGGGTCATGTATTTTGATGGTGCATTCGCACGCCAGGGCGCGGGGGCTGGAGCAGTGCTGATCTCACCTACTCAGGACAAGCTCTACTACGCCATGCATCTCTGCTTCCAGCAGGGCAAGAAGGTCTCCAACAACATCGCGGAGTATGAAGGCCTCATCGCCAGCCTCAAGGCTGCGGTGGCCTTGGGGGTGAAGCGCCTCACCATCAAGGGCGACTCGCAGCTCCTCGTCAACTTCTCCAACAAGGTATACGAGCCGAAGGACGAGCACATGGAGGCATACCTCGCAGAGGTACGCAAAATGGAAAAGCATTCCTTGGGTCTAGAGTTGCAGCACGTACCCCGTGGCACCACTAAGGAGGCTGACGACATCACCAAAAGGGCTTCCAAGCGACAACCCCAAGAGCCTGGCATCTTTGAGGAGCGGCTCTTCAAGCCGTCGGTAGCACCTCCTCTTTCAGGGCTAGCGCCGCCTCGGGAGGAGCTCCCCCAACCACCTGTCTCGGGAGCCCCGACCTGTGGCCCGACCTCGGAAGCGTGCCTACTCCTGGTGCTCGAGCCTCGGGAGGGGTGTTGGACCAAGGAGCTCAAGGAATACCTGACGCAAGGGACACTGCCGGAGAAGGAGAAGGACGCGGCGTGCGTGGCCCGACAGGCTATGGCATACTGCATCCAGGACGGTGAGTTATCCAGGAAGCGGCCAAATGATGTTTCCTTATGATGCATCTCCAGGGAACAAGGGAACGAGCTGCTGACTGACATACACAGCGGAGACTGCGGGCACCACTCGTCATCACGAACCCTCGTCGGCAAGGCGTTCGCAACGGGTTCTACTGGCCTACGGCGCTCAACGATGCAACCGAGCTGGTGAAGTCCTGCGAGGCCTGCCAATTCCACGCCAAGCAGATCCATCAGCCAGCTCGGGGCCTCCAGACCATCCCACTCTCGTGGTCGTTCACAGTCTGGGGGGCTGGATATCTTAGGCCCGTTCCCTCGAGCGCCTGGGTGCTACTGCTACCTCTATGTCTCCATCGACAAGTTCACCAAATGGGCGGAGGTAGAAGTCGTCCGCACCATCCCGGTCGGATATGCGGTCAAGTTCATCAAGGGTCTCATGAGCCGGCTTGGGGTCCCTAATTGCATCATCACCGACAATGGCTAGCAGTTCACTAGCAATCTTTTCAAGGCATATTGTGCTAACCTTGGAACGCAGATCTGCTACGCTTCAGTGGCACACCCCAGGAGCAATGGTCAAGCCGAACGCGCCAACGCAGAGGTCCTAAGAGGCCACAAGACCAGGACCTTCAGGAAGAAACTTGAGGCCTGCGGCAAGGGCTGGCACGATGAGCTCCAGTCTGTGATGTGGTCCATCCGCACCACCGCCACCAAGCCAATAGGCGAGACCCTGTTCTTCCTTGTCTATGGAGCAAAAGCGGTTCTCCCTCACGAGGTCAAGCATCGCTCCGCGCGGGTCCTGGCGTTTGATGAGACGCAGTAGGACGCCATGCGAGGAATGGACCTTGTGCTGGGGGAGGAACGCCACCGTGAAGCCTCGCTCTGAGCAGCAAGGAACCAGCAGGCGCTGCGACGGTACCACTGTCGCAGTGTCCGCTATAGGACGCCCGAGGTGGGCAATCTCGTCCTAAGGTAGGTGCTCTCTGAGGAAGGGCTGCACAAGCTCTCGCCCATGTGGGAGGGCCCGTTTAGGATCACCCGTATTTCCAGGCATGGCGCCGCGCGCCTAGAGACACAGGACGGGATCCCCATCCAGAATGCCTAGAACATCCAGCACCTCCAGAAGTTCTACCCATGAAGCAAGGCCCAGCGCTTGTGAAGCAAGGCCCCGTGCCTATGAAGATCTCCGCTCGTGACACTCTCACCTAATAATGAGTGGGGTTGTACACGCCCCGGAGTCTCAGGAGTGCCGCCCTCGGGCCTCGGGGGCTCCCTCCCATGTCCTAGTGGCAGCACTTAGCTCCGCCCTGGTGAGAAGACTAGACTAGGTGCCGGACGCGGCTTTTTATTTGCTCTCCGTAGTTGGCTTGCCCCCCTTTACTAAAAATTTGCTTTCTGGTGTTCCTTGCCGACTTGGTTCTATCGCCTTTTGCCTCCGTCTCTGCCTTTGGTTCCTTGTTTTGACCCGTGCTCTCCCTCGCATGTCTCGCGAGGGGGCTGGACAGGTGCCCTCGTGAGTGTTTTTCCTGTTCTTCGTGAGGCACCCTCGCCCGAGCTCGCAAGCTGGTGCGCCTCTCTCAATCCGTGCCCCTCGGGTACTACGATGCGAAGCGCTAGGTCATGGCCGGCTGCGCCTGCGACCAGGGTTCGAAAGAATAAGAGTATCCTAACAAATTTTTGCAGTTCCTAGACGCCTCCCGAGTAAAGGAGGCCTCGCCAGGCACTGGGAAATGCGTGCCTCACGAGGCAGAAACTACTTTAGGCACATCAAGCTAAGTTATCTCTACACGCCCACATAAAACACTGGTACTGCAACACGACGCAGGAATGATAAACATAACATAGCGACTTGGAAATCATGGTTCATTACACGCCCCTGCAGGGCCCATACTTGTTTCTTCTTAAATGCAGGAAGGAAAGAACAAAACAAAAGTGGTGCGTGCCCCCGCAGCAGTTCGCGAGGATGGGTCCATGGCACTCTCCTAGGATCAGCCAGACCCCTCCTCGCGCTTCACTGGAGCGCGGCGACGAGACAACCCACTGCAACCCTCAAAGCGAGCGTGGCGGCTGGTCATAGCCGCCGCTGCTGGAGCTGTCGCCGGAGGAGGAGCCGTCGTAGCTGGACGAGCCGCGGCCAGTGCCAAGGACGAGGCCACCTTCATCCTTGTCATGGCAGTCGCCAAGGCCGAGCACCTCGTCACCGTCATTGTCCTCGGGGCAGCACCCAACGCGGCGACCATCTTCCCCAAATACCCTCGTGTAGAGGGTCGCGTCGCCGTCGTACTTGAAGTGGAGGGCACACTGCCTGCCCAGGCCGCGCGCGGGAGCAAACGTCTGCCAGCCGCGGGCCAGGGCTGCGTTGCCCGCGGCGGAGACTTCCACCGTGACCCATGAAGCCTTACTGCAGCAGCCGTCCGCCTGTAGCCAAAGGTCGCTTGGGCCTGCGGCCGGCAGTTCGCCGACAAAGAACCGCGGGAGCTGAAGCCAGGTGCCAGCCAGGTTCTCTGACCACACGATGAACTCCGGCATCACCTCCGCCGAATGGAAGCGCGACCGAGGAGGCCGCGTAACTATGGCGCGCCTCACTTCATCGATGGGACTGTCACGACCTGGGCGACTCCCACCGCGCAAGGAGGCGCCGCCGCAGCCGCGAGGGGCCACTGTGGGGGTCGCGGCGTGCTTACACGGGCGACCATGCACCCTCTTGGGTGGCGGCGAGTCGGGGCCCTCCTAGCAGGCCTTGCCATTTTCTACAGCTGAGAACCTCTTCGTCGGCCCCTCCTGGCGGGCCTTCCCCTTTATGCGGCCAAGAACCTCTTCACCGGCGCCATGAGTGTCGCTGCTAGCAATGAAGCAAGGGAGAGGAAGAAGCAAGAGGAGTGGAGGAAGAGATGGGTGACGGGGGATCCGCCCCCTTCCCATTTATAGCCAAGAGGAGGTCAACCACCGGCCTCCACGATCAAAGGTAATAATGACCTTTTTCTGCATGCAGTAGGGACTCGTCAAGTCGAGCAGTTGCCGAGGCGGCATGGGGAAGCAGAGACGCCCATGTCCCATTAATCGCCATGTGTCAACCAAGGCCACAGGCTGTTGGGGCCCGCGACACTCCGCACTTGCCCCTTGGCTTTGCCTCAAAGCCAACTCCAAGCGCGCCTTGGGCCTGGGGGCTACTGTCAGCGTTCTGGGAACGGGGGTCCCTAGACTTGCCTGCCTGCGGCCCGCGGCGTGGCTCCGTCAGCGGCCCCGTACGGCCCATCTTCACCAGCAAACACTCAAGACCTTCACGAGGGGCCGAGCCTCCACTACAAAAAAAGACACATCCCTGATATTCTGGGCCGAACGAAAAAAAATTCTGTCATACATATGACACTTCTATGATGATAATTGTGACAAAACCAGGTATCATCATAGATGTGGTGGGATCCTACTTCTATGACAAAAAATCATGACAGAAAATGGGCTTTTCGTCCTGAGCGGGCCGGAGACGCAGCTGCATGACATTCTTTGGGCCGTCCATGACGGAAAAAACCATGGTAGAAGTGAGGGCGAGGGAAATTTCGGGGAGTTCCCGGTTACGGTGGGAGGTCGGGGGCCGAGCGATGCGCGCTTCTCTCGTACACGTACGCGCGTGTGTGCGGGGCGTTGGCTCTAACTGAACCCGAGCGATTGCACTGCAGGCTACGCGTTACTGAACCCGAGCGATCGATCGATGGCTGTTAACTAAACCCGATCAAGCTATTCCTTCGCTACTGCTGCTAACTGAAGCCGATCGATGCTGCCTCTGGATGAACAGTGAGCGTTGCAGGGGGTTTGGATGAACAGTTCCCGGTGGGGGTGGATGAACAGGACCCCGTGGTGTTGCCTCTGGATGAACAGGACCCCGATTGATCGAGCCGGTTGGGGCTGGATGAACAGGACCCCATGGAGGGTTGGATGAACAGGACCACCCCATGGAGGGCTGGATGAACAGTAGGCGGTGGAGGGCAGGATGAACAGTAGCCCATGGAGGGGTGGTTGAATAGAAGCCCATGGAGAGGGCTGGTTGAACAGTAGCCGGTGGAGTAGCGCGCGGTGGAGGCTGGATGAACAGGAGCCCGTGGATGAACAGTCGCAGGTGGAGGCTGGAGGAGGTCGACGGTGGATGAACAGTAGCTCGTGGAGGCTGGAGGGGGTCGACGGTGGAGATGAACAGTATCCCGTGGAGTCCAGTTTTGCGGTACGCCACACCCCTCCGATGAACAGGACCCCCGTTTCGACCGTAGCGCTCCAACACAAGTCCGTTTCGTCCGTTTTGCGGTACGCCACACCCCTCCCGATCAACAGGACCCCCGTTTCAACCGTAGGAGGTCCGTTTCCTCCTTTTGCGGTACGCCAGACCCCTCCGATGAACAGGATCCCGTTTCGAACGTGGCCGGTCGAACACAAGGCCGTTTCCACCGTTCTGCGGTACGCCAGGCCTCGTTTCCATTGCCTGTTCCTGTCCAAGCCCTCCCCGATGAACACGACCGCATTCCCCGTTGGCCTCCCGATGAACACGACGCATTTCGTTGCCTCCCCATGAACACGACGCATTTCGTTGCCTCGCCATGAACACGACGACGACGTTGTTTCTCCATTCAGACCCAGCCATGTACACGAGCCCTGGCCGTACGTATGTGCGAGTAGGCGTTCGAGACCCTGCCCGTATGTACACATACATGGTCGTATTTTCTTTCTTGCACCCTGGCCGCCTCTACTACGACACGTGCGCGCCTCTACATCCAGCAGTATATATGTACGTACACGTTCGCGACCAGAATGACAATGCTACGTACGCTTCGACCAGGTGGGTCCCGACTGTCAGGCACTTCCTTGGTTGCGAAGATGTAGCTGGTGGGTCCCAGCAGTCAGGGGGCGAAATACGGTGGCCCGTCTGGTGGGTCCCTGCTATCAGGTGGAGGAATAATTATTTTGCACGTAATAAGGAGGCACTTCCTTGTTGCGACCGTGGACCTAGCTGTCAGCCTCTCCACATACAGTCCACGTCCGATTGAAGCTGTTCCTTGACCACGTTGACCACGCTGCACCGAGAGCACCAGGGCGGTGGACGACGGTGAGGCCTAGGAAGGGGACAACGCGGAGCCGGGGAAGACGCGGCATGCCCACGCGTAGAGGAGTATGAGGGTTCACTGGTTCGCTGCGGTGTGAGGCTGCCGTCGCCGCAGAATAACAAGGTGTGTGGGTGAGTAGAGGGATGGCCTGGCCAGCGGTGGGAGTAGTAGGGGCGGTGAGGCCTCCGCCGCATCGCAGCCGGCCACGGGAGGCAGGAGCACGAGGCACGACCGGCGCTAGTTTGGGCGGCTGGAGCAAGAAGACCAGAGGTTGAAGAAGCACTACGGCCGTTGGATGGACATCGTACGGTCACTGGAGCTAGAATCATGCATATTGACTAAGTTGACAAAGCCCTCCGTCCCCGTCAACTTAGTAGGCCCACAAGTCAGCCTGCCACTATACTGGGTCCCAGCTAACAGGGGGAGTATTCATTTTTTTGTGCGTAATAAGAAGGGACTTCCTTGCGTGCGAAGATATAGCTGGTGGGTCCGAGCTGTCAGCGGCGGTAACGTTTTTTCCGCGAAATACAGAGGCCCTTTCGGTGGGTCCCTGATGTCAGGTGGAGGAATCATTATTTTGCGTGTAATAAGGAGGCATTTCCTTGCGTGCGGCCGTGGACCCAGCTGTCAGCCTCTCCACGTAAAGTCCACTTCAGATGCATGTCAGCCGTTGACCACGTTGACCAGGCCGCGCCGAGAGCACCAGGGTGGTGGACGACGGCGAGGCCTAGGAAGGGAATGACACGGAGGGAGGGAAGACTCGGCAGTTGTTTTCCACGCAGAGGGGAGTATGACTGTACGAGGGTTTACTGGTTCGTCTGCCGTCGCCGGAGAATAACAGCAGGTGTGGGTGAGTAGAGGGATGGCTAGGCCAGCGATGGGAGTACGGTGGGCGGTGAGGCCTGCGCGGCAGCAGAGCCGGCCGCGGGGAGGAGGGAGCAGGCAGTCCCGCCGGCGCCTGTTTGAGCTGCTGGAGCAGGAAGAGCAGAGATTGAAGAAGCACGACGGCCGTTGGATGGCCATCCAACAGTCACTGCTTGTGCGTCAACCTTTTTTAGGAAAGCCTCAAATCTATGGAAAATAGCATACAGCCCATCTGCCATTATTTCTAATAATTTACAGCCCATTTGCTAATTATTAAGGTTTTTTTTGGAGCCCATGTTCTTTTTGTTAGCATTACAGCCCATATTGTGGCCACGGTTAAAAAATTATACGAAATTTTGCATATTTCGGTGCGATCCGAACTATTTTTAATCCTGAAATTTCGACTCACATTCAAACTGATTTTAAAAATAAATGTATATCAATATAAAATCCAACAAATTCTCCACGCATAAAAATTAATGTAATTTCAAATCTCGAAATGAAAAAATGATATTTGAAACTAATTGTCGGTTTGATGTGTTTTAAAATGTACAGCCCATTTCTCATTACTGATGGGTCATTTTCTCGGCCAGCTGAATGAAAGCTCTCCTCGTCTTGAAAGATTTGCAGCCCAACAGGCCTGACAAAGCGACTTACTTGGCAAATCACAAAAAAAACTAGGGTGTGGCCGTGGACCAGCTGTCAGCCTCTCCATGTACTGTACTCTTCGGATGGAATGTCGTTGACCACGTTGACCACGCCACGCCAAGAGCACCAAGGCGGTGGACGATGGCGAGGCCTAGGAAGGGGACAACACGGAGCCGGGGAAGACGCGACAGTGGATGCCCACGCGGAGAGGAGTACGAGGGTTCATTGGTTCGGCTGCGGTGTGAGGCTGCCGTCGCCGCAGGGCCTGGCTAGCGGTGGGAGTAGTAGGGGGCGATGAGGCCTCATCGGCAGCACAGCCGGCCACTGGAGGCAGGAGCAGGCGGTCTCCCCGGCGCTAGTTTGGGCAGCTGGTGCAAGAAGAGCAGCAATTGAAGAAGCAGCAGGACCGTTTGATTCAAATCCAACGGTTACTGCTGCTAGAATCGTTTGTTGACTAAGTTGACAAGCCCTGCGTACGCGTCAACTTAGTAGGCCCACAGGTCAGCCTCCCAACCGGTGCGCCCCAGATGTCAGTGGGAGGAATCATTTTTTTCGCGTAATAAGGAGGCAGTTGATTGTGTGCGGCCAGGCCAGCGGAGGGAGTAGGGTGGGCCGGGGAAGCCTGCGCAGCATCACAGCGGGCCATAAGAGGAGGGAGCAGGCAGTCCCACCGACACTAGTTTAGGCGGCTGGAGCAGGAAGATCAGAGATTGAAGAAGCACGTCGGCCGTTGGATGGACATCCAACACTAACTGCTGCTAGAATCGTGTGTTCACTGACAAAGCCTTGCGTAAACAAGTCAGCCTCGAAATCTGTGGCGTGTACAGCCCATTTGCTATTATTTTTATAATTTTTACTCATTTTCTAATTCATATGGAATTTATTGCAGCCCGTTTTCCATTTTTAGAATTGCTGGCCATTTTCTGGTCAGTACCAGGGTCAAAAAATTAACTAAATATGTGGGAAATTTTGAAAATTCGCAAATTTTTGCTGGGGAACGAAATATTCTTAATCCAAAAATTAATAGCCATACTAAAACAAATTTAAAAATAAATTAGTACTATGTCATGTTAAATCCAATGAAATACGTATAAGATATCAGTGAAGAACAAAACAAAAAAGAAACTTATATCCCATTTGCTATAATTTTTTTGGAATTTTCAACCCCTTTTGATATTACTTTTAACAGACATTGACCATACTCTTAAGCCAGGCCGGAATGCATCCCTCCTCATCTTGAAAGATTTGCAGCCCAGTAATTCGGAGAAAACAAATAGGCCTAGCTTGGGTATTCTTCAAAAAGAAATACTGGGCTACCTATTTTCGCAAAGAACTGGTGCATGAGCATTTAGCTTTATTTTTATTTATTTACTTATTTATGTTTAGGGGACCATGAGCATGTACCTGGGCCAGATTCATGTGAGAGCCTCCCTTCCAGTTAATTATGGGCTTCTCTATTGGGCCTTCATCAGTGGGCTGCATGTTATCAACAAGTGGAAAATGTGTTCCGAGTTTCAAAAAAAATGTGTTCCGTACGATAAATAGTATGTGCTACGTACGGTACGGGGCACTAAAGGATCGAACCATGCAACGACTTCCAAAACATTGTGTTTGTCGTTCTAACAACACATTTATTCAACCAACAGACGAAATATACTACTGATTGTACATTGAAAACAGCAGCAGCAGCAACCAGGGCTGGGGGTGCAACAGAAGCAGTAAGCAGGCCAGAAGAGTGAAGACGCAGCTCTCTCTTCCAAACCAAACATCAGCCATCATTACAAAAGGGCTACCAAAAAGAACAAGTGTATGCATCAAACTAAATAAAGATCCTACTACACCAAGTGTACGCATCTAACTAACTGGCTCAGTTAGACGTTACTATTTATTTATTTTTGAAACGGAGGCAAAAGAATTGCCTCGTCGATTAATTAAGAAGAAGAGAATTGTCTGGTTAATCTACGGAAAACCGGGCTAAACCGAAGACGTTACTATTTATTAAGCTGCAGTGGAGTCGCAGATGGAGAGGAGTGGGAAACTTCACTGGTTCGGGTGCGCGGCAGCACAGCCGCGGTGCCGCCCACGGGAGACAGGAGCAAGAACAGAGGTTGAAGAAGGAGCACGGCTGTTGGATTAACATCCAACTGTCCAGCTGCTAGAATCATTTGTTGATTAAGTTGACAAAGCCGTGCGTACACGTCCGCTTAGTAGGCCCACAAGTCAGTCACCAAATCTGACGGGTCCCAGCTGTCAACGGGATGAATAATTTTTTTCGCAAAACAAGGAGGCACTTCCTTCCGTGCGAAGATACAGCCGGTGGGTCCCAGCTGTCAGGTGGAGGAAACATTTTTTTCAGCTTAATAAGGACGAACTTTCCTTGCGTGCGACCATGGACCTCGTGGGTCCCAGCTGTCAGGCTCTCCATGTAAAGTCCTCTTCCGATGACTCTCGTTTGTTGACCACGCCGCACCGAACGCAGCGAGGCGGTGGACGACGGTGAGGCCCCTGACGGGAACGACTCGGAGATGGGAAAACGCGGCAGTGGAGTCGCAGATTGAGAGGAGGAGAAGGGTTATAACTGGTTCTATTGCGGCGTGGGGCTGTAGTCTGTGGAGAATAACAGGAGGTGTCGAGGGGTGGAGGGATAGCCTGGCTGGCGGTGGGGTAGCACTTCGCAGTGATGCGTGCTAAGCAGAGCCGCTAGCCGCCGGAGGCCGGACCAGGCGGTCCCTGCGACCTTGGAGGAAGAAGGCGAGAGATTGAAGGTGCATGCCGGCCGTTGGATATAAATCCAATGGCTATGGATGACACAATCATTTGTTGACCAAGTTGACAACGCCCTGCGTAGGCTTCGACCTATTGGCCCACATGTCAGCCTGCAAAAATGTGGCATATATTTAACCCATGTTTTCTAGAATGTACAGTCCATTTGCTGGGCTGGGTGAACAAATAATTTCGCGTCAATCAGGCCCATTTATATTTTCTAAGAAATCCCAGCCCATTTGCACTTCCTTGAAATACACGTATTAGGTGGGCTCGTTATATATACTCCCTCCGTCCGGAAATACTTGTCATCAAAATGGATAAAAGGGATGTATCTAGATGTATTTTAGTTTTAGATACATCCCTTTTTGTCCATTTTGATGACAAGTATTTTCGGACGGAGGGAGTATAATGTTATGTTAGAAGGAGCAATTAATATCAAAGAATAAACTGGAGAGGCACATTTATATATATATATATAATTAAGAAATTAGCGAGTTATTGCTCAAAATAAAAATGAGCGCGTTATTATTAAATTGGTCCTTAAAATCTTCGCAAGCTTTTGTACGCAATCACCAGGATTTTCCTTGCCTGTGAGTCAAAAACAACCAGGATTTTCCTTGCCAACTTCCGTTAAACATTTACTTTTATAAGTTGGAATGTTTTTATAATGTATATATAAGTCTCAAAAAAATATACGATAATAGTAATAATATAAATATATATAATGTGGTTAGAAGGGAAAACATAAATTGGACACAGCATTACTTTTATAAGAGACCTGCGTTTTATACCCCACAGTAGGCATACTAACATGTTCACACACAAATACAACAGAAAAGGTAAACATTCATATCAAACTCAGGTTCACAGGACACGTTCATATCCATAGCCAACATTCACAATCAACAACTCAAAAGATTCATATATACACAAGCTCAGCATATCTATGCATCCAAATGATTGATAGATCACACGACAATATTCATACATAATTTACAAAAAGATTCAGATATACACATGTTCAGTATGTTTATGCATCCAAATGATTGAGATCACAGCCAATATGATCCATGGACGAACTTTAATTACCTAGGGTACAGACTGGTAAATGGTGTTCAATCGGAGGTACTTCTTGCTAAAATTAGTTCTTGTACGAGTAAACTTTCGAGTACATAAGAGGCAGCACAGACAATCTGAACTTTGCTTGTAGGTTTATCCTCAAATAGTGGCCTCGTGCCGAGGGAGGTTTGAGCAACTTGGCCACTACTTTCATCCAACCAGTTTACTGGGTCATCTTGGTCCTGTATCTCGCCAAAATTCTACATTGAAGACGAGAAAGGAGGCGGTTGAGAAAATGAACCACCCAAATTTTTTGTGCAGTTCAACTGAAATGGAGCATCCTTGGCGTGCAGACTGATTAAGTGCCAGATGAATATACGCGTCAACCAACTTGTCTGGAATCTTTAGACTCCATGCCATATAGTTCGCTACCATATGTGCCGATAACCAAAAGGCACAAGTTGGGACCAAAGACTGGACTGCGTTTTTCTGGGCTATGCACCAAGCAATATTTTTGGCGTTCACTCTCCTAACACTTGGAGTTTGACAATTGGTTGACGCCGGTTGATACTCGAATGAATATAGGCACTTCTTGTCAACATCGATGCTTGTCTGAGTGAACTTTGGAGTACATAGCAGCAGCATAAGTACCTGTCCATCTGATCATTTTGTGCAGTTCTACTGAAATCACCCGATGTAATGATTTGCCTGCGAGTTCAGGCTCCAAATTACTCCTTTATGAAATCGGCAAACAGTAGCACAATACCAAATTACCAATACATATGACAGGCACAATAATCAGGATAAAGACCAGTACCAACCTGTGTGAGGTAGCATATCAATTACTATTTCCTTTGACTGGAAGCCGAGATAAGCCAAGCGACTGACAGCAAAGGAAGAAAGCATGCGGAGTTTAGCGACTGACAGGAAAGGACGGAAGCTGTCGAGGCAATGAAGCACCCAAAGTTTTTGTGCAGTTCCACCAAAATCGAGCATCCCTGTTGGCACATATATTGAGAGAGTGAGATTACTGTAATAGTGGGACTAGTTTATGAAACATACACTAACAAATAGAAGCACCCTCATTATCTTAATGGGTAAAGTTAGCAACATAGTAGTCTTGCTTAAAGAGAGGTATTAGTTTATTTAATCAGTGCCAATTAGCTCAACTCAACACTCAAAGCATTGCCATTTATCATAGGTTGCAAAACTTTAACGTGCAAAGATAAAGGAGTTTCTCATGACAGTAGCACGATACAAATAGAGATGACAGCAAACTAATATGGATGAAGGCCTTAGGCCCGTACCAACCTGAGAAAAAAAGCTTATTCATGTAGTCCCATAAGAGATGATAAAGCACTCACTGGAATCACACAATAGTATATATTTTTGTGCACTTCAAATGTATGGTTGAAATCACTCTTGTTTACCAGTGCTGAGATTATATCGAAAGATTATCAAGAACTTCCAGCAGAGTTAAAGCACTGGCTGGGATACAGTTCATTGTATTGTCTTGTGTAGTTCCATTTAATGTATGATTGGCACAACATGATCCCTGTTTGCACAAGTAGGAACAAGGTGAAACCTTCATTAGCTTAGTGAGAAAGGATAGGAAGACATTAGCATATTACTCAACCAGTAGCATCAAATTCATGATGGACAATACGCAAAACATTGCCTCATTGAACCAATGGCAATAAATTGACATGCAAAACAATAGCACTATTATGTCATGACACTAATAATATTCCCTCCCTGCTCCACCACATGATTCACCTCCATAGACAAACATACACACGTACATGATTCAGCATAGGGTCCTACTAAAGATTTGTTTAACTCCAACAGGAAAATTAGGCAGTAATAAATTAGTGGTACTTAAGTACTCCTAATTAATTAAGTGAGACAGCAGAAGTGGAAGGGCTCCCTGGAGGATCGTCTCACATGTAAGGTAGTCGTTGCCGGAGCCCTTGAATGGCCTCGACTGAGGCCTCTGGCTTCAGCAAGATCGCCTTGGCACTGTTTATTCTTCTTCTTCTTCCTCTTCATGCTCTGTTTCTCTTTCTCCTCACCAGTTGGTGAAACCAAGTACATGATTGGCCTTCTAATTCAGAATTGGTTTTGTCAGTGAGGGAGTACAAGTGTACTAGTAAAAAACAACATTATTTTCTCATGGCAGTCGGAAAATAGAGATGAACACATGCATTAAATATCATTCTTACCTAAAGGAAGGTTATGGCGCCAATATGGATGATGAGGATTGGAACACAGATCTCCCTTTGTGCAGTTCCACCAAAATGAACCAACTGTTCCATTCTGACATTCCAGTTAAACAGCACAAAAGTCACTTCTTTTAAGAAGAGTTTTGTGCAGTGCACCAAAAGGTCACAACAGCAACCAGGTGAATTGGATATCCCTGTTTGCACAAAAAGGCACAGAGGAAACAGTCAGAGTCTCAAACAATTACAGGCAAAAACATTTGGCTAAACTTGTCATGGCTTATAACAGTGGGTGCACCAGCAGTCCAGCACCATGTACGTAAACAGGGGCATAAAGTGGTGATTCATAGTTTGTTGCCCCGAGAAACAAACATCCAAGAAACATATCTGGGTTGGTCCCATTTTTGTTCACTCTAGCCACCTACTCCTATGTGTGGATAGCAAATCTAGTCCTGGTCATACCACTGTGTACAGCGTTACCCCTATATTTCCCTTTTCGACCAAGAGACCGGTTGGATGACCAGTCTGTACTACTTTCACCCCCTTTCCTTCCTGTTTGTACCAAGTCCGATGTACATACTAAATTCCCCCACCCCCACTTTATTTCTTGTTTGAACCAAGTACTCCCTCCGTCCGGAATTACTTGTCATCAAAATGGATGTGTCTAGAACTAAAATACATCTAGATACATCCATTTCAATGACAAGTATTTTCGGACGGAGGGAGTACAAGATTCGACTCCATGAAGTAGCTTTACCTCTAACAATAGAAGAAAAAAATATGTGACGTTGGACCATCCGATCGAGAGGGGCCGGGAGGTAGAAAATGATGCACATGCAGCGACGTAGCGAGCTGGGGAAGTAGAGCTAAGGCGGTTTCGAACGAAGATATACCTGAAGGTCGTCGGGATGTGGATAGGTGGGCGGCGGGAGGCCGGATCCGCCCACAGGCAACGATGAAGGGATCGGAGGACCTCCCGCACCGGTGCTTGGCCAGAGATAATGGTGCGGCCGGCAGTGGGTCTCCTCCCTCGCTGTCGACGATGGCCTAAACGCTGCCCCTCCTCCCCTTCACCGGCGGAGGGGGATACGTCCGGATCTGTAACCAGCGGTGAGGATAGAAAGCGAGTGTTTTTTGAAGGGAGAAAGACAGTGTTACTACCCCTATCTTGTTTAAATCTGGAGAGGATGAGAGTGTGTGAATAGAGCAACCCTAGCAAGCAAGCGCGGAGGCTCCGGCCTATATATACATAGTGAGAAACCCTAGCAAGCAAGCAACCCTATCTTCATCAACTCGTACAAGAACGAGAAATTTGATTACTACAACGCCCTCTCCCTCGCGGACTGAGCTCCGGTGCCTTAACTGCACCTGCCTTTGGCTGCATGACAGGAGGGCCAACCACCTGTCATGGACGCAAAGGCAGGAGCAGTAAGTTGAAGCTTTCGCTATCCCTCCCGCACGAGGTGGACGGACATGCAGCAGTGGATTCGATATTGTATAAGTAGGAGTAACATCATTATTGTTCGTCTTCTCAAAGAGGCGAAGAGCCAAGCGCAACCCGAATGTGGCAGTTGTGAACGCTCGCGTGGTGCAGTTCCTTGGAGTACTAGCCAGGCTCTTGCATAAGACAAAATTGCTATTGTTTAACAATTAAACTCCATTATCCATTGGTTGATACTCATTCTGCATAGGTCCACGTGCTTAGCACCGTTTCCTCCTGGGGTCACCAATGTTTATTTGCTAATTAATAGCATTGCATGTAATGAACTGGCCATTGCAAGTCATTAAAAGCATGCACACCTCTCATCTCTTATTGGTTGATATGTCAAGAAACAAGAAACAAGGTAGAAGTTAATGCACCGTGCCTAAGTGATTTGGGACTATTTGGTTTTCGTAAGATGACTTACACACCTAGACGGAGGGAGTAGTATAGCCCTGTAAACCGGAAAGGAGTATTTGCCTTTCTAGAGATTTCAACAAGTGACTAGACTACACCGTGTGCAGTACTCCCTCCCTTCCGGTTTATAGGGCTCAAATCTCAAATCTCATGAACCAAGGCATTTTGCGATTGGAGGAATGTATCTCGTACTTTACAAAACTACCCTAATTAAACTCATGCATTAATTACGTAGTTCTCTCGTTTTCCTCTCCGCCTTGGTCGCGGTGCACAATATTGAGCACTCCTATATGACTAGCCGCTCTATCTACATGCGGGACATTTCAAAGCATCCGGGCCCGCGTGCCATCCACCAAATCACAGCGAGGTGCTACAGTCGAGACTCACCTGTAACCCCGGTGTGGCCGTCATGACCCGTCATATCACAAAACCCACACCTTTACCAGCAGTGGTAAGGTGGCCTCCAAGTTGGACTGGACGAAGCAACCATCATTTCACTGGAACGCTCGTTCAAGCCCTTTCTTCCCTTTCTTGAAGAAAACCTCACTCCAGGCTACTCACTTCTGCCATTTTTCTTCTGTACCGACGAAGGAAAGGTGGGCGAATCAGTTATGCTGCTATATTTTCATTCCAAGAATCTTCTTTTTGCGAAGCACCGACCGATTCTCACATCCTATTCTTTTCCCGTTTTCATTGCGATTGTGGTTTCCTTTCGATTGCTTTTTGTTTGTCAGTTCATTGATGGATCCTGGAGCACTAGGCAAAGAGTTGCCGGCGGACAACCCACTGGAGACAGCGATCTCCAGGAAGCGAGCACCGACCAACGAGTTGACCATGTTGGCGGGCCAACCCATGGAGACGAAGAACTCCAAGAAACAAGCATTGGCCAAAGAGTTGAGGACGTTGGCGGACGAACTCCTCAAAGGAAGTTGGAAGAACGGCAAGGGCCCCACCGTGCCTACCCCAGGAACTCTGATTGCCACCTATGTGAGGCTCAAGACCGAGTTTGAGGAGATAGTCGCCGTTGAGAAGCAGTATTCCCCTGGCAAGGTGATGGCCCCCATCGAGGACGAGGAGATGGCCCCCGGAGGGATGAGATCCCCCGGTGAGCTGCACAAGGTAAAAAATAATGGCTTATTACCATAGTTGTGGTTTTTGATTATTTGCAATGTGCTTGCTAATATGTTAGGGTTGTGCAGGTGCCGGTGGACGTCCTTGATGATTCCGATGTCGTGGCCCGTCCTGTTGGCATCGCCCCGGAGATCGATTCCGATGCCGCTGTCCATCCTGTGGACATCGCCCCAGAGATCGATTCTGATGTCGCGGTCAGTCCTGCGGACATCGCCCCAGAAATCGATTCCCATGCCGCTGTCCGTGTTGTGGTCATTGCCCGAGAGATCGATGACAAGAAATAGTTGGTCGCGCTAATCCTTCAGGGTAGTTTGCATTGCCCTGTGTTTAATTACCAGAACGATGCGTGTTATCAAACCATCTTAGGGCTAGTGCACTGTCTTGTGTGGGCGGATCTTGCTACTTTTGTTTGATAGTGAATCATGCGATGAATCATGCGAACCCTCTCCGAGTTATGGAAACAGATGTATCCTCACCAGCTTTTGATGTAATATATGGCATGATTAGATGTAAGTTTGAACTGTTTATCATATCAGCAGTGCTTGTTTGATGATTCTTGGTGTTAGTAGGCTAGCTACTGTGCGAGCTATAGTACTTGCAAAACACTCACCGAAGAGAAACGTTGGGGCTGATGAGCTCGTGGTACGCTTATACTTATCCCTCGTCGATCGACCAATAGCCCTAGCTCCTAAAATTGTAGGCTTAGCGATCGATGACCTAGGCGGGCTAGTTTGGCCTAGTGGGTTTCAGTGATATGACGTGCAACACAAAATCATAGCAGTGCAGAGACGTACTCCCTCCGTTCCAAAATAGATGACCTAGGCGGGCTAGTTTGCCCTAGTGGGTTTCAGTGATATGACGTGGTACAGTGCCGTCCAGTCTTCGCGTGTGGTAGCAGTATTGCGGGTACAGTAAGTTTTCTTGAAGAAGCGGAATTCAACGAAGTCATGATGGTTCCTTCGTCCGAACAACTTACAGTGGGAAAGGTTGGGCCTGCGATACGACCGGGGTAGACCAGGATAATTTTGTGCATGGCAGGTGGACCAGGATGGTCGACGTCCCACATGTCGGCGAATGAAAGTATTCTTTCCGATATAGAGGACGAGCAACGAGTATTCATTGTTTATTTTTGATGAAAGCTATTGTCTCCACTGTTACGACGGAGGAGTGTGAAACACGGCAGCCCAGTGAACTTGGCATGTGCACCACTCCCTCCTTCCTCATGTAATGCCCAGGTTACAGCTTTTTCTCACTTTCTCTCTATCTATTTCCTCTCAAATGTTTTTTACCTTTCTTTTTTAAGACACAATTGTTTTTATGCCTTTTTTAGAATTATTTTTTATACCTAGGAGCACGTGTAGAGACGGGCTCTTGCAGAGCCCACTCCTTGACTTTGTCAATGCCTCTCTCTCCTCCACATAAGGAGTACTACTTGCTATGCATGCATGCGGCGGGCAGCTGGCGTCTTGAGGGGCCAGGGCGGTGAGAGCGGGCTCCGGAAGCGGTCCGGACTCTAGCATAATTTTGGTTTTTACAGTATTTCTTTCTCCATTGACAGGTAGGCCCGCGTAGATAGATAAAGAACACGAGCTGATGAGGCGCATGCGGACTGTTTGACTGGTCAACCAGACAAATACGGAGCTATACGCTGAGCCAGTGACCGTATAATCACCATATCTCGTATACAATGATCAAAGTGAGCTATCAAGACAAGTTCGATGACCGCCAATGCATTTTACTCGGTAATAAATGACCAGGATTGAAGGGGAATCCAAATTTGCTTCGTCTTCTGTCCTTGAGCTCTTGACAAACCAATGCACTATACGGTTGTCCGGCCACTCCACCCCAGAGCTCTCACCAAGCGTCGTTCATGCCACCGCGCCGCACACTAACCGGTAAGGCAGCGATGGCATCCCGCCGCGCCGAGTTCCTCGCCGCCCACGACCGCACACAAAATGGTAGGGAAGCGATGGCATCCCGCCGTGCCGAGTTCATCGCCGCTCGCGACCTCACAACTATGTGGGAGGAATTTGAAGATGCCAAGGCCGAATGGGCGGTAGAGCAAGAGGCGGCCAAAGCCGCACAGAGGGAGCGGAAAAGTCAGAAAGCACTCAAGAAAAGAGAGGCCCGCCGCCGCAAGAAAGAAAAGGACGCACGCGCTGCTGCGGAGAGGTCGGCGGAGATCCAAGCACGGTGGGGTGTCGCCGACAAAGCCGGGAAGGAGAACGACGGCGTCTGGCCAGCATGTGAGAAGTAGTAGTACTAGTAGTTAGTGTGTGTGTGTGTGTGTGTCTGAGTACGAGCATGTACCAGTACTACTAGTTACTACTGTAGTTTTTAGAGCAAATTACCAGTACATTAGCCTAGACTAAATGGAAAAATTCCTATCCTAAGCATCAAATGGCATCTCTTTCTCTATAGGAATTGAGATGCATGTCATCTCACTTCCTATGATTTTCATATTCCTATCCTATGAACGAAAGGAGGCCTCTGTTGGAGTAACTACTGTAGCTAGCAGTACTGCTGGTACAGTAGTTTTCTTCAAGAAGCGGAATTCAACGAAGTCATGATGGTTCCTTCGTCCAAGCAACTTCAAAGTGGGAAGTGGGCCTGTGATTTGACGGCTCATTAGTCATTGTTACTGCGGCGCGACGACCTGGGTGACTCCCTTGGAGTTCTGCGTGCATGGCAAGTGGACCAGGATGGTCGACGTCCCACATGTTGGCGAACGGAAGTATTCTTTCCGATATCGAGGAGCAAGGAAACCGCGTGGTATAGTATCACTGCTGATTGGTTCGCAAAAAATAGTATCACTGCCGATTTATAATTATTTTTTATTTCTGATGAATGCTAGCGTTTCAACTCTTACGACGAAGGGTGCCAAACACGGCACGTGCTGGATGTCCCACACGTCAGCGAAAGGAGTGGGACATGAACAGCGTGGTAGAGCCCAGCGTAAAAAAACAGCGTGGTAGAGCGTCTCCACTTCTTCCACTTCTGGGTCGGAGACCACACGTAGTAGTACTTAGTGGTATGAACGATACAAAGTGCGACCTGGAGACAAAGACACGTCTAGTTGGAAGGTCTCGGGGCACATACACGTAAACAAATATAAAAGTTAATATGTGCCTCCAACTAATATAGTAGTAGTAGAGTACTTAGGCACGTACTCCATAACATCACCGTGCATTGCACGTACAACATTTAGTGGTAGTACGTAGTAAGAGACAAATGCCGCCCAAGAGTTCCCTTCTCGACCTACTTTTGGGTGTTTGGTAGAGTGTATGGAGGGTGCATGAGTCCACACTAGTTTAGCACAAATACACTAGAAGCATGCATGAAGAGAGCATGCATGAAGAGGGGTGTTGAGTTGAGCATGCATGAAGAGGGAACAACTATGCTGAGACGAGAACGCAACCAAACACACCCTATATGCCACGCATGTTCATACCATTTGTGCCTTTCTACTTCACTTACTGCGCTACATTACTCAGGTTCGTACGTCCACTCCTGGGTACATGTTCGTCTCGTAGTTCCAGTCCCACGTGTTCTTCATATAGATGGAACGATCCTTGCATAACACGTGCACCTTGATGCTAGATGTCTCGCGTGTTGGCAAAAGGATGAACAAAGCTCACGTAAAAAATAGAGTGGAAGAACATAGATTCCGGACGACCGAGAAGGAGCAAGGAACCTCGTGGTGGAGCGTCTACACTCATAATATTTAATATTATTCAGCGATATAAAATTAACCAATCATCTCCACAGTGGACTGGAAGAGTACGAAACACGGCAGCCCAGTGTAGTATCATACTAGTACATGGCTAACCCACGCTATCACCATATTTCTTGGCTTCCGTGCGACACCTATCTCTAGTAATCCAGCAGCCTGTATCGCTTCTCCCTCCTCGTCTCTATCAAAGTGCGGCGGGCTGGCGTTTCTGCCGTCTATTGAGGTCGGTTAACTATCACATGTTAGCGACATGCCAAGAGCATTCTAAAAAAATTCCTTTCACGTTCCGTTTTCAAAAAGAAAAAAATCCTTTCACGTACGAATTTGCCTGTATGCTTTGAGCAACTTGCATGTCCTATACTGCTCCTGTTTGATACTCTAACTTAGCTAGAGGTTAGACTAACTCATGACTAACCCTGAACTAACTGTAGCCAAAGAGGTGTTTGGGTGACAGGGTTAGATTGACAATAAATGCACTTCATGGAGAGAGAAAAGTGATTTTTCAGTGGTCCCAATGAGAACTATCTCCAGTTAGCACCTCTTGGGTGGGATAGTTTTTTTGGTGGGTTCGGTGCAACTTGCTCCAATTTAAACCCTCATGCTTGGATAGTTTAGGGCTATTTGAGCCCCAACTAGCTCAAACTAACTCTAACCCATGGATCCAAACAGGGCCTATGGCCAGTCTCGACGCGGAGCAGTCGCGTGCACCGGGAAGCGGCGCTCTCTCGGCCGTCGCACCACTTCAAAGCCGGCGCCAGTGAGAGGTCGCCTCCGCTCTGGCCGGGCATTAATGCGGCACTGACGCTCCAGGGCGACGCTGACCGTTTCACGCGGGAAGCGCGCGCTGGCAAGGGAGTATAGGTTTTGAACCGTTTCAGGTGTAGTACTGGTAGTTTGCAAAACTACTCAATTATTGCACTCAGTTTCCTAAGAAATTGTGGTAAAAAACGTTACTCCACAGCCCGCTTCCCTTCTCCTTCCTCTTCCACCGCCCGCGCACGTCCGCGGGAAGCGACCGGTCAACCCTTATATAGGAGTGCTAGCACAAAAAGATGCATGCATGACCACTAAAATTTCCATATTAAAGCGCCGCTCCGGCGGGAGTATGGCGTATGTTGTTACCTTCGGCCGGCCCATGGCTACCGGGCGACGGCGACCAGAGAAGAGGCGGCGGGAGGGGAATGAATGCAGCTACTGTTTGGGTTCGCCTTCCGGCTTAAATAAATGCGCAGCATCACGTGTACCCGCGGGTGCACAAATTGTAACATACGTGTCTGCTTAAGTGGGCGTCACGTAACTGGTGTGTGTGTGAGAGAGATTCTGAGAGACAGAGTGCGTGTGTGCGACTCTACTCTTCGGACATGTACTCAACCTTTTGCATCGGGATATAAGTATAATGGTATTTACTTTAGCTAGTGATTTATGTGGCCATGTTAACGTGGTTGTGTCAAAAAATGTCACTTCCTGCTCGTGATTTGCGTTATATAATTACAAGCAAGATTCTCGTGCATTGCACGGAACATCAATATGCATTTTTTTACAGAACACCTGTTGTGATTGACCCATGCAGGAGTAATCCCATGTGTAAAAACTAATGATATCTCAAGAATTTTATCGGAAAACTGGTATCTCGAGAATGTCATCGAAAAAATGAAAGATGAGAGATAAGGCGAGGAGGAGTGGAGCGTGGTGGTGACTGGTGGTCGGAATGAGGCATGGGGATGGACGGCGCCGGCAGGCGGCAGCGGCCACCATGCATGCTAGATTGTTCCAGAGACTTATTCCTTTTTTAATTGGTGAGCAATGAGGTTGCGAGAGATAATGATGTGGAGGGAGGTGCCGGTATATTTTGTAAAATTATCATAGTTTGCTTTCCATCCTCAGATATAGATCATACGGTCTGTATTACAAGATGGCAGACACACCATCACCACCAACTCGTTTTTTTATAAGGGTACAGATGATAAGTTTGCTGACTACTAAAGTAAAGTGGAATTTGTCCATGTTATGCAAGTAAATAAAGGTGATTGTTTATCATACGGGTAAGGTTGGATGAAGGGTGGTAGGAACAAATGCTCCGCCTAGAGAATGTGTGTGTGAGATGGAGTCTTAGTGTGTGTGTGGGTGTGTGTGTGTGTGTGAGAGAGAGAGGAGAGAGAGAGATGGAGTCTTAGTTTGTGTGTGTGAGAGAGAGAGGGGGAGAGATGGAGTCTTAGTGTGTGGGGGCCATGCGTGTGTGTGTGTGTGTGTGTTGTGTGTGTGTGTGAGAGAGAGAGAGATGGAGTCTTAGTGTGTGTGTGTTGGGGGGGGGTGCGTGTGTGTGTGTGTGTGTCGCGGGGTCCTCTGTGGCGGATGTAATTTAAGTGTGCATGGCTTTCATCATAGAGAGGTGATGTGTATGGCAGAGGCCTCCAACGATGGGGTGCGAAAGAGAAAATGCCCGTAGAGAGGGAAGAGAAGGTGTGTGCGCGTGAGAGGAGTCGACTTTGAGAGAACGTGTTTGTTCGAGAGACACCGAGGAAGACTACTATATATCGATGGTGCATGTAGGCGGGAATTAAACTAAGGGATGGTCTTATTGGTTTCGGGGATATAGGGGAAGAGTGAGAGGCGGGGGGGTAGCTAGAAGGAGATTGTTAAGTGCGAGTGTGTGTTTTACCCATCCAGGCGGAAGTTATGTGCACAAAAGAGGAGAACGATTCGATGTGGCGTTAGGATTGAGGGTAATTAACTACGTATGGAGACATAGAGACCTTGAACGTGCATGTGTGAGAGGTATACATGTATACGTGGGATGTGTGTGTGTGCACGCGCGCATGATCGAGATAAAAGAAAGAAGACATAAGTCATAAGATCAACGACATGGGAGAGACGGATCGGTATGACAATATGCATGCATGTGAGAATGCATGGAAGAAGTCCCGACAATTGAGCATGTGTTTTTGTCTTTAAGAGATAGTGGCGTGGGCTGGAGCATGCATCTATGGCGAGCAGAGGGAGTGAGGCGCAACGATTGTGCAAAAGAGACCAACCTATAAATGCATATGTATGGAGAGACATATATAGTGTGGGTGATAGGAAGCAAGACTCCGTGCGAGAAAGAAATGTTGACGGAGAAACTACAGATAGATACAGAGATGGAGATGCTAGCTAGAGGGACATCCGCTAGTTTGGGTGTTGGAGATGACCGTCGGGTGGTTCAAAGGGTGAAGTTATATATGTGTGTGAGAGGGCACTTGACTGCATGTAGAGAGAAACATATGTAGTGTGCGTGATAGGAATCAAGAGTGAGGGCGAGAAAGAAGGTTGATGGAGAAACAGATAAATAGAAAGATAAAGATGCTAGCTAGTGTGCGTTAGAGATAGGAGTCGAGTGGATCAGAAGGCTGGGTTATGTGTGTGGGTGTGAGAGAGATAGAGAGAGGGTGCGTGTGAGTCACATACAAACAGATATCAGAGAGAAATGAGATCCAGAGAGACGGAGTTTTGTGTCTGCGAGAGAGAAAGATATTTCACAACGAGAGTGATAGCTAGAGAGACATACGAGGGAACGCAAGATATCTCTAGGGAGAGAGGGTGTGTGTGAGCGACATACAAGAGAACAATGGAGAAATATGAGACCCTGGGAGACAGAGTTTGTGTTTGTGTGTGAGAAAGAGATATTGAAGAGGAAGAGTCGTAGGTTCTCATATCTAAGGAGCGAAAGACATCTCTGTATGAGGGGTGTGCGAGTGGCACACATGGGAATAGTAGAGAGAAATGAGACCCCGGGAGACAAAGTTTTGTGTTTGTGTGAGAGAAAGAGATTCCACATGGAGAATCATAGTTAGAGACACATAGCAGGGAGCGAGATATACTTAGAGAGAGATAGAGTGATGAAGGTCGAGGGAGAGAGTACCGTCAGTGTGTTACGAAGATAAAAGATCATTGTCGACATACAGGTAGCACGAGAGATACCTGAGAGACGATGAACGCGTATAGGTCCAGAGAGATAGTCCTATATAAGCATGAGTGATAGCTATATGAGACGAATATCTGGATTAAAGGGGATTCAAATATTTAAACTGGAGATCACGACATCGATAATATCATAACGCAAATTGGTGTATCAAACATGCATATTCATTTGAATTTGGGCACACGTGTAATGTTATATAGTTTATCAATATTGGTGATCCATAGATTCTTCAATTACAAACAATGCATGGTTTATATGCAATTAATGTCTAAACGGGATTACACTATATGTTGCGTGTGTGAAACACATTATACATGTTTGAGAAGTAAAAAAACCCGCATGAAACACACATTAATTGGAGACAGTTAGCGAGGAATGCATACATTGGATTTCAACATAAAGTGGTTTCAAATATTTGAAAATCCAAATTGATGGATACAACCTTATGAATCTGAGATCATGCCATTTGTAAACCATATTTATGTATAAATGGTGTTGTGCTTTTGAAAGTATATATAAAAATGATGTATATAGAATGTAATTCCAATTGAAAATGGATCCCGCCCGAAAAAATAGAATACAAACGGGATTCGAATTGAGTTGGCACGGTAAACGTGCACTCTGCAAAATTTGAACGAAGGGGGGAAAGTCGCAGTAACCGCCCGAAACCAAAATCTGCGAGATGGAAATCACTACTGCCTATCCCTGCCACGCAAAGCCTATATGCTGGATTTCTATAGGTTTCGATAGGGGTAGGTTTGTAATTTCACCCAAACGTGACGTAACCGCCTCTCACCCGGATTCATACACGGTGGGCGCCAAAACACAGTGTGTCCTCGGCCGAAATCGACTCCCTCCCCCGATTCATATTCATACACGGTGGGCGCCAAAAACAAACTCTCGTCGGCAAATATTCGGTGTATGCGAGATTACCGTCCTATCCCCAACCGACTAGTGTTGCTGTGATGTAGTAGAAATTTGAAACGGGGGCTAAGTTTGTAAATTTCCTCGCATTTGAGACAAGCGCGCCCTGAATACATGGTTCCCCCCTTCCTCTCTACCTCCCTTTTCCCCATTCGTACTCCGTGGGCGCCAAAACACCCTCTCCACCCCACCCTCCTCCGTCCGCCGCCGTCCGCCACCCCATCCACCGCCGTCCTCCTCCACCATGCCGGAGCTGATACCCCGACGCCGCCGTCCATTACAAGAGATCGACCTCTCTCATCCATGGCTTCGGACCGGGATCCTTGCATCCCGTCCTCTCGCTTCATCCCCGCCGTCGTCCACCTTGCCGGCGCCGCTCCTACGACCGTCTCGTCCACCGCGCCCCGCCGCCACCGTCTACCCTCCTAGATCTGCTTCCACGCCGCCGACAGCCATCGCTACCGCAGCACCGTCAAATTCTCAGCAGATGCGTACACGGCGCCGCACCAGAGGCGGTACTCTTTCGTATCTGCTCAACTTATTTATCGCAGCAAGAAAATAGATCGCCACTGCTTTACTCTGATTTCTTGTCTTGGTTGCGAAGTTGCCTTTGTCTGGTTTGCACCTTCAGATCCGCCATGGCACGCTCAACACCATACTCGCAATGCTTATGGTTTTCCCCTTTTATATTCCACACTAGTTAAATCACAGTAGACTAAATTTCAAAATTGGGTCAGTCGATTTTTCAGAGCTCGCCGGAGTTCGTCGGTGCGATAGAAGGGGCTCGGGTGGGGATGGTGGTTTTGGGGGGCGGTAGTGGGGCCTCGTCGAACGAAGAAAACTTGACACGGGTGGGGCGGGGTGGGGGTGGCGGAGGAACACAGGCGGTGGGGCCGGTGGTTCGGCCGGCGGCTCGTGCGGTGTTCTGTATGGGAAGCACAGTATGTTCCTTGTCAGGAAGGGGAGCAGGGACATCTGCAGTCAACAGCTGATAGAGCTGGCCTGTACGTGATCGATAGGCTTTCAATTACTAGCGGCAATACAACACCGTAATTTCCAGCCAGTTCCACTTTCCCGATTTATATATCCTGGTTATGGTGTACCCCTGTTATGTACACTATGGGGCTGTTTGGTTTGTGACTAACTTTGCCAAAGATTGCCACACCTAAGGTTAGGCAAGTTTGACCAACTTAGGTGAGTGTTTGGTTCAAGCCACATCTTAGGCAAGCCACACTTGGACCCCACATGGCATACACACAAAAAGTGTGGCAAGATTCCCTTAGGCTTGCCAACTTGTGGCTCTCATTTTGATGAACTAACCTTAGTCAAGTTTGGCAAAAATGTGTGGCAAAGTGTGGCAATGCTAGTCCTAAAACCAAACCGCCCCTATGATCTGCCTAGTTGTTTTGTGCTCTTGTTATCATGGTTTGGAAATAAACTCTCTATATAGTATATTATGAACCTATCATCTGCCAGCTATCCTTACTTCTGGAGCCTATTTTTTGTGTACTTGTGCCAGATTATATAAATGCACGCACCATATTACAGCACACATGAGCTCTCTCATCAGAATCCAGTGATAGCACACAAGTGTTTACAGGGGCGCCCCTATATTAGAATATCATCTGCATTACAAAGATAATCTCACAACTATTTATGTTTTCATGGTTCTCAGATATTATACGCAATTACAGTGAATATCAGAATCCGCGCATCAGAAGAATATTGTGGAACACTGCAATGACTTACAAAATTGGCAGCAAGGCATTGAGTGCCATTCTGGAAGCAATGAAACTCGTACGCTCCCCACCTGTTGATTCTTGTTCAGAATATCATCCTAATGACTATTCTAACCTCGAGGAGTCAAAGGCAGATGGCCTGTCCTGTTCACCCATCAAGGTGCCTGTTCTAATTTGGCAAGGTTTTATTGATTGCGCGTATCTTGCATATGTTGTCTTGCATTTCTTCTACTTTGTTGCACCGCCATCTGCTTAGTTTACTCATCATATATGTCGAGATGCCATGCCCATCCATTATCAATACATATTCCATCTGTCATCATACCATGTTTTTCCACTCAAATGTTGTTCTTGTGCATCAGACATCAAAAAGGAAGAGGGTGATTGCCGAACCTGAAGGAGCACCAGCAAAGTCCTTGAAAAACATGGTGGTGCCGGAGAAATCAGACAGCACCCCACTTATATTGGCTGTACAACCAGTGACACAAAACGTAGGACCGACTCCAGCAGACTGTACCCATACTTCACTGGCCACACCACTAGCCCCACCACACAGGACCTGCACTCCAGCAAAAGGTATACCGATTTCATTTGCCATAGCACCAGTTGTACCACAGAAAAATCCCACTCCAGCAAAAAGTACAGCAAGTCCACCGGCCGAAGACCTATCCCAACTGCAGAGACGGCCAATTCCTGCAGATTGGAACCCCATTCCATTTATTCCCAGTTTAAAAGACAATGCTTTCAATGTTGTTAGGGACTACGTGCATATATTCCCATCATGGGAAGATTATTGTGAAGACAAACACCATTTTCACATCTTCCTGTCCAACTTACGTGTAAGTGCTATTATTCATGGTTATTATTTTCCTGTTTTCTGCTGATTGAACACATCAATGATTTACATTACATTGTTGTAACTAGGCGAGGGTCAATCTGGATAGTCATGACGAGCAAAGCTTGCTTGTGCTTTTCAAGGAAGCATTGCAGCAGTATCGGTGTTACCTGAGGAAATCACACTTTGATGGCAAGTCTATAAACGAATTTCCGGTGAAGTCTCCTGTGCTAAATTTAGAAGACATTGAATGGAAAAACCTTGTTATGCACTGGTCTCGTTCCCAGGATGAGGTACTGTCTATGAAATCACATGACAATTTGAACTTCTACTTTTCCGCATGTGCCTTACGGATCTTTTTTGCAGGAAATCTGCTCGAAGAAGAATTCCGGTTTGACAAGAACGACAGGATATCGCAAATATGCTGCCCGCTGCTTTGCTCTTGTTAGTACCTGTTGTCCTGTATCACTGTACTTGCATACATACCTGGTTCATTATGTGACAGCAGTATGCATGATAGCTTGCTTATCAATTGTTCGCTCCAAATTATCTGATCTGTATGAATGGTTACATTAGTGTAGAATATATCCAATGCCAATGTTTTTTTAGCTCTGCATTGTTCTTGTAAGTACATGATGTCCTTTATCAGTGTACTTATAATGACAGGTAGTTGTTCATGTACCATCACTCTGCAGCTTATTTTCCTTTGCCCTCCATTTTCTACACATCAGATCTATATTTACTCTTACCATAAGGTTGGTACTGAAGAAGTTTAGCTGTGCATTGCTCTTGGCTGTACCTTTTGCCTGTATCGCTGCACTTACATTTATAGCTACTTGGTTATGTAGCATCACTCTTCATCTTATCTTAAATATTCTCCATTTTTTCGTATATTATCACATCTATATTTACTCTTAACAAAATGTAGAATAAAGGCAATGCTTTTGAAGAAGATTCTGTGGTAAACTTCTTGAATTGCCCCCCCCATCAGCATGGACAAGGCCTTTATAGAGCCTGTCTTCACCAATAATGTAAGTTTGTCCATCTCAAGCCTTCAAACTTTGTTGTATATATTTGGTTAGGCATGACTGCAACAGCTGTTTATTTTTGGTGTTTGCATCAAATTGCTTGTTTAAAGTTTATTATATGTAGTTCATAAACAAAAGTTTGTCCTTTCTCAATTTAAGTTTTCAGTTGTACAACCAAGTTCCTTCTTCATACCATGTAAATTAAACTATACAGAGCAAGTGATCTTCTTTTGCACTGCATGTATGCTTCTGTTCTTCATCCGTAATCCAGTGGTGTGGTGAACCTACCCACTATAGCACAATGACATATTCTGCAATGTCTTAACTATGAACAATGTCATATCATTCTACTATTATTTAAACCGTCTCTTTATTTGCCAATCTGAAATGGTATAAATTGACAGCACACTAACCATTGATACTTATGAGTTCTTGATCTGTAATCTAGTGGTGTCGCGAAGCTGCCAACTCCTTCACAATGTCATTTCCTGCCATGTCTTGACCTGAACAATACCATATTATGTTAATGCAAATTTAAAGTGTGTCACTTTATTCGTCAGTAAGAAATGTGATGAATTGTCGGCACTGATACTTTTATGTGCAAAACCTATCATCTGTCTGCTTGTTTATCTTTCAGAGTGAGGAAGATATAAGTGTTGAACAAGCGCAGTCTCATCATCTTGCTCAGCTGCTTGCGCTGCTGCTCCCCAGCAAGGCTAACCTTTCCTGAACTCTATTGAAGTGTTGTCGGTTTTGTATATTATTTTGTCGGTGTGTTTATTTGCACTGGTAGCGATCTTTGATGCCCAGTGTATGTAATCTGTTGTCTGCTTGTGCTTTATTATCATAGTGGCAAACTTTGATGCCCAGTGGATGTAATATGCCATAATTTCTTTATTGTATAGTCTAGGTTTTTTCTTATTCACGATGCTGCAGTTATTTTACTGTATATATATCTTGTCTTCGCAGTAAACCGGCCAAACCGTAAAATTACGGTACATAATCGGGCCGTCATGCAATCACGATGTAGGTTGGGCCTGAAACGTGTCGAACAGCTCATGGGCCGGCAGCAGCCCGAAATGAACCCCGACCCATGATTGTGCGAATCAAATCACGGGCTTTTAACTAGCCAAAAAATTGTCTCGATCCTTGTTTGGCCCAATCAGATATCGGCTGCGAGCAGGCCGTATGCAAATTGGGCCGTAGTTAGGCCCAACTATATGATGGGCTTTTAACAGGCTGAAATTAATATAGGGCCGAAATGTTAAACGGGCCCTTAACAGGGCAAAACTAATATCAGGACGAATTACTAAGTGGGCCTTTAGCAAGTGGGCCCAAAAGCATAGTGTCCAGTTGACGGGCCGAATCTGATATGGGCCATAATTGAGCCCAAAGCCTCTTAAAGGGCCGGACCTGATCTGGGACGTAATTTGGCCTAGAACGTGGTAGGCCTTTAACGGGCCGGATCTCATATGGGCCACTATTAGGCCCGGAGCGTGGCAGGCCAATAATGGACCGGATCAAATATGGGTCGGCATTTGGCCCAAAACATGGCAGGCAGTTAATGGGCCGGCCTACTAGGGTCCTCAAAATCTTGTCGGCCTAAAGTTGGGCCGGCCCATTATGATCCGCAAGAATCTTGTGGGGCTTTACCTGGGCCGGCCCATTATGGCTCGCAAAATCTTGTTAGCCTTTAGCTGGGCCAGCCCATTATGGTCCGCAAAATCTCATGGGCCTTTAGCTGGGCCGGCCCATTATGGTCCGCAAAATCTTGTGGGCCTTTAGTTGGGCCGGCCCATTTAAACTTGTTGGGCCGTGCCACCTGTCGACGTATCATAGGCGCCTTTTGTCCAGTGAGTGGATGACATGTGTCCCGAGGATGAGCCGACACGTGTTTCCTCTAGCCAATGATGATTTTACACGTGGAAAATCCCCATTGGTCTGGGCTGTTAACGAGTTATCGGATCCAAAACCTGACCCCATAGCTTAACGGCGTTCCGTTACGGTGGATGCCACGTGTCGGTCACCCTTGACGAAAGCACTTCTGTAACGCGCGATTTATCGTCATGGAATTGGACACTTCCGTGATGATAATTTTGGTAATGTCATGGAACACTTCTACGACAGCACAGGTATGACTATCTTGATTCTGTCATAAATTTGTCATGGATGTACATGCATGACAAAAAAAGCGACCTACTGTGACAAACACGTATCATCATGGAAGTGTATTTTTTTTGTAGTGCTCGCGAGGCGGAGGATGCAAGACCTCCTCGGGGGCGGCCTCACCAGGCTGGCTCGCGAGGGGCGGAGAGATCAAGGCAAGGGACACCTCACGAGGTTCCTATGATGCAAGCCATGACGACTAAGGCCAGGCGGGTGCCAGCGCACGCAGTGTCCTCGTTTCCTCTTTGGTATTAAAGAGGCAAGTGCAGGCAAGAAGTCTCGAGGCAGCAGGCAAAGGTTTCCATATCGGTGCAACGAGACCAAGACTGGCAGGACAGCAGGACAGAGGTCACCGTGGAGCCCAGGACAGCGTCACCACCAGAGCCTTTCGCAGGCAAAGTCATCTTTTATCAGGATAGCTTGTACTAGTTGTCCCCTTCAAATTGGCTGTTGTGGGATCCCTTCCCACCTAATAATTGGCAAGAGGACTCGTGCCTCTATATATAGGGCTAGCCTCCACCATAGGGAGGGAGAGTGGATCTTGGACCGAATCCATTCCACCACGGCCACACACAAAGTCACCAAGCACAAGAGCACCTCTCCTTAGGAGGTTGTTCTTCCCTTGTAACTGTTAATCCTCAGCCCAAGAGGCAATCCACCACACCACACTAGAGTAGGGTATTACACCACATCGGTGGCCCGAACCAGTATAAATCTTGTGTCCCTTTGTTTTGCGAGTTCTACGCGCTGAGCCTTGAGATTGTGGTGAGGGCGTGAGCTAGAGGGAGGAGAGATCTTCGTGCGCACCCTAGTGTTCGAACCTCTAGGGTTTTGCCAGAACCCGAAATCCGACAAACTACTCAAACAAGGAACCAAGAGCATTGAAGAATACTACAAGGAAATGGAGATCGCCATGATTTGAGCAAATGTCATGGAAGACGGTGAGCAAACTATGGCACGTTTCTTGAATGGACTCAATCATCCTATCAAGAAGATCGCCGACTTCCAACCTTACTTGAATCTCATCGAGCTAGTGCATCAAGCTACCAAGGCGGAACGGCAAGTGCAAGATGACTTCAACTATGCCAAGTACTCTTCCAAGTGCTCCGGCTTCTCCAACACCAGCTTCAATGAATCCAACACCTTCTACCTCAACCAAGACTTCTACAAGCAACGACGACAAATCAAGTTTCAAGAAAACTTCGACAACCTCAAGTCGTCCTCCTACTACAAGCAACTTCAAGCCGAGAGCTTCATCAACATCTACCCCAACTGATGAGACCGTCAAGACAAGTACAATCAAGTGCTTCACGTGTGGCGGCTGAGGCCACAAGTCCTTTGAGTGTACCTACAAGCGCACCATGATCCTCAATGAGGACAGAACATATGACTCCATGAGTGAAGAGGAGATGCAAGCCCTTGAGCAAGTGGCCATGCACTGGCGCGTGAAAGAAGATGATCAAGTCTTTTGTGACGAGGATTTGAGCCCCGCTCTCGTTGTCTCCAAGGTCTTGACACTTCAACATCAACAAGACGATGACCAAAGATGCCATATATTCCACACCAAGGCCGACATCAACGGAAGGTCTGTGAAGGTCATCATCGATGGAGGGAGTTGCCATAACTTAGCAAGTGAAGAACTATGCTCCAAGCTCCAATTGGTCAAGATGAAGCACCCGCATCCCTACAAGGTTCAATGGCTAAGCGACTCCGGAACTATCCAAGTCGAGCATATGGTGCAAGTTTCCTTCAAGATCGGAGCATACGAAGACACTTTGGAGTGTGATGTCGTTCCGATGTCCGTTTGCCACCTTCTACTTGGACGACCATGGCAATTTGACCGAGGTGTCATCCACAATGGGCAAACCAATCATTATGGCTTCAAGATGAAGGGAAAGGAGTACGTGCTATGACCTATGTCTCCAAGTCAAGTGATCGCTGACAAGCAAGCCAACCATCATGGAGAGAATAGTGAGAGAGCGAACCACCTAAAAGAGAGTGAGCGCCACAAGCCAAAATTGACTGCCTCCACGATGAGCGGCAAGAAGAACTTAGTCCTATTTGCCACCAAAAGTGAGATGAGAGAAGTGTGTGAGAACCAAGTGTCATGCACTATGTCCTTTTGTGCAAGGATGAGGCACCCAAAACTAACAACTCTCATGATCTACCTTTATTGTTATCTTCTCTATTGTAGGAATTCCAAGATGTATTCCCCGACGAGCTACCTCTGGGTCTACCTCCACTACAAGGCATCAAGCACCGAATCGACCTCATCCCCGGAGCACCCCTTCATAACAAGGCTCCCTACCGCGTCAACCCTGAGGAAACAAAGGAGATCCAACAGCAAGTACAACAACTCATCGAAAACGGCCATGTACGAGAAAGTTTGAGCCCTTGTGCCGTACCGGTAATCCTTGTTCCCGAAAAAGATGGTACATATAGCATGTGTTCCGATTGTCGTCCTATCAATGCTATTACCGTGCGTTATCGTTACCCCATTCCACGCCTAGATCATATGCTAGATGAGCTTAGCTGAGCCACCATTTTCTCTAAAATTGATCTTAAAAGTGGCTACTATCAAATACGCATCCAAGAAGGTGATGAATGGAAAACCACATTTAAGACCAAATTTGGCTTATATGAATGGCTTGTTATGCCAATGGGTTTATCCGAAGCACCTGGTACTTTCATGAGAGTCATGCATTTTTTTCTTCGACCCTATATTCGCGTATTTGTTGTTGTCTATTTCGATGATATTCTTGTGTTTAGAAAATCGCTCAAAGATCATGTCACCCATCTTAGAACTGTGTTACAGACCCTTAGGAAAGAGCGCCTTTATGCTAATATGGACAAATGCCTTTTTGGTGTTGATAAGCTTGTTTTCTTGGGTTTTGTTGTGTCTTCTAAGGGTGTTCATGTTGATGAATCTAAGATCAATGCTATTAAAACTTGGCCCCAACCAACCAACTTGCAACAAGTGCGTAGCTTCCTTGGTTTAGCCTGTTTCTATCGTAGATTTTTTAAGGATTTTAGCACCATTGCATCTCCTTTACATGCTTTGAGTAAGAAAAATGCACAATTTGTTTGGGGACCATCTCAAGATAGTGCATTTAATGAGCTTAAGAATTTGCTTACTCATGCTACCGTGCTTGCATTACCCAACTTTGACAAACCCTTTGAAATTCATTGCGATGCTAGCGGTAATGGCATAGGAGGTGTGCTAACACAAGAGAAGCGCCCAGTTGCTTACTTTAGCGAAAAACTTTCCAGAGTGCAACTTAATTACCCCATATATGACAAAGAGCTATATGCTTTAGTGTAAGTTTTGCATGAATGGGAACATTATCTTCGCCCTCGTGAATTTGTCATCCATACCGACCATGAAACGCTTAAATACCTTAAGGGTCAAACTAAGTTGAACAAGCATCATGCTAAGTGGAGTGAGTTCATTGAGTCATTTCCTTATGTCATCAAATATATCAAAGGTGAGGAAAATGATGTGGCGAATGCTCTTTCCCACATATGCATGCTTGTCGCAAACTTGAATTGAATGTCATTGACTTTGAGCACATAAAAGACTTGTATGCGCATGATCCTACTTTTTCTATTCCATATGCCAAATGCTTGACGCATACATCTTGGGAACGCTATTACGTCAAAGATGTTTATCTTATGAGAGCTAACAAACTATATATTCCGAGTCTTCTCTTTGTTTGTTACTTTTGCGAGAGTCTCATGGAGGAAGACTAATGGGACACTTTGGACGCGACAAGACATTTGCTACGCTCTCCAAGAACTACTTTCGGCCCAAGATGTTCCGCGACGTCTCACGCTTCACCAACTGATGCTCTACATGTCGCAGAGCTAAGTCCAAAGCTCAATCTCATGGCCTTTATATGCCACTTCCAATTCCATATCACCCATGGGAAAATATTAGCATGGATTTTGTCCTTGGTTTGCCTAGAACTAGAAATGGAAAGGATTATGTGTTTGTTGTTGTGGACCGATTCTCTAAAATGGCACATTTCATACCATGCAACAAGATAGATGATGCTTCACATGTTGCAAATCTTTTTGGTAGGGGAATCTTGCGTCTATATGGAGTGCCAAAGGCAATTGTTTCGGACCGCGACGTCAAGTTCTTGAGTTGCTTTTGTAAGACTTTATGCGCCAAGCTCGGAATCCAGCTATTGTTCTCTTCGGCATACCATGCTCAAACCTAGGGCCAAACAAAGGTGACCAACCTTACGCTCTCCACTCTCATACGCGTGTTGAGCAAGAAGAACATCAAGGAGTGGGAGGAGTGCCTACCCATCGCCGAGTACGCCTACAACCGCGCAAGACATTCGACTACCGGCAAGTCCCCCTTTGAGGTCATCTATGGTTTCAACTCGTTGTCCCCATTGGACATTCTTCCTCTACCACTACAAGAGCACACCAACATGGACATGAGTGCCCGAGTCAACTACCTCGAGAAGATGCATGAAGATACAAAACACACCATCGAGCGCCAAGTACAATGACTCGCGACCAAGCTCAACTTCAACAAGCAACCCATGGTATTCAATATTGGAGATCTTGTGTGGCTACACCTTCGCAAGGACCGCTTCCCCAACGAACGCAAGTCCAAACTTCTACCATGAGCCGAAGGACCCTTCAAGGTGCTTGAACGCTACAACAACAACACCTACAAGATCGACATTCCATGCGACAAGTACTCCGTGAGCGACATCTTCAACGTCAAAGATCTCTCCCCATACCATGGTGATGAGGATTTCGATCCGAGGTCGGATCTTTCCCAAGGGAGGGGAGATGATGCGGAGCATCCTATGGTCATCCCCATGGACCTATCATTGTCTCACCAAGTGCCAAGAGGACCCATGACACGAGACGAGCTAGAGTTCTCGAGACCGAGGTGACTTCTTTCCTTAGTGATATCACATATGATCCACTTGAGACATGGCTACTACCTAAGTCCGAAATGTTCTGCATGATTAGGTACCAAGAGGACTCTCTCGAAGATGCGCATGAAGACAGACAAGTCCCCAAGTTCATAGATGAAGAGAACCAACTAAAGGAGTCAAGGAAAGCTCCCAGGACACGGACATCCGGCCACAAACCCGGACAACCATCCACTAGAACATCTACCACAATAGCCGACCAGCAGAAGCTAAAGGGCCCGGACATCCGACCCAGGCCCCGAACATCCGGCCCAACACCAGCCCGTCATAGAACACACCCGAGGCTGGACCTCGTCAGCCCAGATATTTGGCTCTTCCCGAGCCGCCGGACATTCGGCCCCTAGCCCGGACATCTGGACAAGCCTATCCAGAGAAGCTCCGAAGCCAGCCCCGTCAGCCCGGACATCCGGCCCGCCAGCCTGGACATCCGGCTCCCCGTGAAGGCCCTGACTTCCGGCCCGACGCCCGGACGTCCGGCTCCACCTGTCTGTGCACAGTAAAGGGCCGAGTCCCATGTACCCCTTCGCCCACCTAGACTATATATACTCCTCCTCCTTCCTCTTTCTAGGGTTAGCAAAGTAGTACCTCATTGAGAAGCTTTGCTCTCCACTTGACCCCCTTCTCCTTAGGAGTTCACGGCCTCTATGGAGAAGATCCCCCAAGTGGATTCAAGACCCCTAACGGGAAGACCTTCAAGACCTCCTCACGGAAAAGAACGTGCTACTTGTATCATCCCATGTTGACCGTGGATCTTGAATCTCTTTTGTGTTTCGAGGATCTAGCATATGTGTGACCAAATCTTGTTGGTTTGAGTGATTCTCTCGTTTTCCCTCATGTTTTCCCCTCGTGTTCTTCGTGTTCATCACAGGATCCGCTCCTTTCGTGAAAGATCGGGCATCTAGGGTTCTACCCTACATCAATGGTCATGGGACGGGAAGAGGAGGCGGGCCCACAACGCTCGCCAGGGTAACGCTTGACGCGTTCATCCTTGTTCGCAAGGTCTGCCGAGCGGATCCGTGGCGGGGCCTGAGCAGCGGCCGTACAAGGGACGGAGGCAGCTGGGGAAGGGGGCGTCGGGGGGCTCGCTGGAGGGAGCATGGGGTGGGGGGAGGGGCAGAGCCCGGTGGGTCGCCAGGCGGTCGCGCGTCACCAGAGTGCGCCATCTCTCGTGGGTCTCTGGATGTTTGTTTTCTCCAGCGCAAGTTCCTGTTTCGAGGTCCCTTGGGTCATAATTTTTTTCGCTAGCGCAAGTTCTTCTTTTGAGGAGATCCAATATGGAGGTCTGTTCCGGCACCCTTCCAAAGGAGGAATCCATTACAATAGCCATCTTCATCAACCTTGATGCCACCATGACAATGTGTGAGTAGTTTCCTTAGGCCCTTGGGGTCCATAGCAGTAGCTAGATGGCATCCTCTCCCCCTTGTGATTCAATACAAACTTCATGTGAGACGCCTCACATGATCAGGGTCAATATGATGTAATCAGTGGTTGTGTTTGTTGTGATATGATGAATTGTCACTTTATGATCAGATTGTCCACTGAATTATATTGAATCTTTTGAAATTTATTTGTTGCATAATTAAGTAGTCATGTATGATCTCCGATCTATTTGTCTTTTGTAACCAAGATTGATAGGTAGTTCTTCAGAGGGAGTTGTGCATGGTAGTATGTTCCATCTTTCGCTGATCTATCCCAATGACTGAAAGGGAACGAACACATATTACATTGTTGCTACTAAAGAGAAAACAATGTTTTTATCACACTTAGATGATAGTTTTACTGTCTACATCATGTCATCATGCTTATTGCAATACTCTGTTTATTATATTTCAAGATGCGTACTGCATAATGCTTTGGGTGTGTGGAGTATTAGTTGTAGATGCAACAAGATAACGGGCTACATATTACGTATGTAATACGTATGCAAAATTAGCCATGAATGGTCATAGTTATGAGTATAAATATTATACTTAAATAGTTGTTTCTCTGTCACACCACACTTATGTTATGAAGAGATGTCTCGAGTGAATCTATGGCTCCGGAGATCTATTTTTTCCTTTCCCAGAAAACCTGTCAAAAATACTTTTATTTGTTGTAACATTTTATTTATTTACCTAACTATCAAATCCTACCATACAACACAATTTATCCTTATAACTAGCAAGCCAAGAAGATTGACAAACTTTTCGAAATATTGGGGGCAAGAGTGTCTTGTGTTTTGTATGTAGATTTCGTTTGCTACAAAAATTTCTACTGGTTCGATAAATTTTAATTCTCAATCAAGGAGAATACTTACTGCTAGGTTACTTCACTCTTATATTTGGGGTTACCTATTCATTTTTACGCGAGAGCAAGCAGGAGGGAGCGGCGAGCTTGCTGGTGGGAATGCCCACGGTAAAAAGGCGAGGCATACCGGAGTTAGGGAAGAGGAGGTATGTGCAGGGTGAGGCTAAATTTCGTGTTTTGACCCTTTTGGAGAAGTAGTTCGAGATCCGACCCTTGTTTGCAAAAATTTCGGGATCTAGCCCTTTTCCTACCGCCAGGGGGTATGGCAGTAGGGTATAGCAGCCTATCGCCAAGGCCCCTGGCGGTAAGGTGTTAGGGAACGTAGTAATTTCAAAAATTTCCTACGCACACGCAAGATCATGGTGATGCATAGCAACGAGAGGGGAGAGTGTTGTCTACGTACCCTCGTAGACCGGAAGCGGAAGCGTTAGCACAACGCGGTTGATGTAGTCGTACGTCTTCATGGCCCGACCGATCAAGCACCGAAACTACGGCACCTCCGAGTTCTAGCACACGTTCAGCTCGATGACGATCCCCGGACTCCGATCCAGCAGAATGTCGGGGAAGAGTTCCGTCAGCACGACGGTGTGGTGACGATCTTGATGTTCTACTGTTGCAGGGCTTCGCCTAAGCACCACTACAATATTATCGAGGACTATGGTGGAGGGGGGCACCGCACACGGCTAAGAGATCAATGATCAACCGTTGTGTCTATGGGGTGCCCCCTGCCCCCGTATATAAAGGAGCAAGGGAGGGAGGCGGCCGGCCTAGGAGGAGGGCGCGCCAAGGGGGAAGTCCTACTCCCACCGGGAGTAGGACTCCTCCTTCCCTTGTTGGAGTAGGAGAGAAGGAAAGAGGGGGAGAGGAACAAGGAAAAGTGGGCTGCACCCCTTGTCCAATTCGGAACAGAGGGGGGGGGGCGCGCCTCCTTCCTTTTGGCCTCTCTCCTCTATTCCCGTATGGCCCAATAAGGCCCATATACTCCCCGGCAAATTCCTGTAACTCTCCAGTACTCCAAAAAATACCCGAATCACTCGGAACCTTTCCGATGTCCGAATATAGTCGTCCAATATATCGATCTTTACGTCTCGACCATTTCGAGTCTCCTCGTCATGTCCCCGATCTCATCCGGGACTCCAAACTCCTTCGGTACATCAAAACTCATAAACTCATAATATAATTGTCATCGAAACCTTAAGCGTGCGGACTCTACGGGTTCGAGAACAATGTAGACATGACCGGGACACGTCTTCGGTCAATAACCAATAGCGGAACTTGGATGCTCATATTGGCTCCCACATATTCTACGAAGATCTTTATCGGTCAGACCGCATAACAACATACGTTGTTCCCTTTGTCATCGGTATGTTACTTGCCCGAGATTCGATCGTCGGTATCTCAATACCTAGTTCAATCTCGTTATCGGCAAGTATCTTTACTCATTCCGTAATACATCATCCTGCAACTAACTCATTAGTTTCAATGCTTACAAGGCTTAAGTGATGTGCATTACCGAGAGGGCCCAGAGATACCTCTCCGACAATCGGAGTGACAAATCCTAATCTCGAAATACGCCAACCCAACAAGTACCTTTGGAGACACCTGTAGAGCACCTTTATAATCACCCAGTTACGTTGTGACGTTTGGTGGCACACAAAGTGTTCCTTCGGTAAACGTGTGTTGCATAATCTCATAGTCATAGGAACATGTATAAGTCATGAAGAAAGCAATAGCAACAAACTAAACGATCAAGTGCTATGCTAACGGAATGGGTCAAGTCAATCACATCATTCTCCTAATGATGTGATTCCGTTAATCAAATGACAACTCATGTCTATGGTTAGGAAACATAACCATCTTCGATCAACGAGCTAGTCAAGTAGAGGCATACTAGTGACACTATGTTTGTCTATGTATTCACACATGTATTATGTTTCCGGTTAATACAATTCTAGCATGAATAATAAAAATGTATCATGATATAAGGAAATAAATAATAGCTTTATTATTGCCTCTAGGGCATATTTCCTTCAGTCTCCCACTTGCACTAGAGTCAATAATCTAGTTCACATCGCCATGTGATTTAACATCAATAGTTCAGATCACCATGTGATTAACACCCATAGTTCACATCGACATGTGACCAACACCCAAAGGGTTTACTAGAGTCAATAATCTAGTTCACATCGCTATGTGATTAACACCCAAAGAGTACTGAGGTGTGATCATGTTTTGCTTGTGAGAGAAGTTTAGTCAACGGGTGTGCCACATTCAGATCCGTAAGTATTTTGCAAATTTCTATGTCAACAATGCTCTACATGGAGCTACTCTAGCTAATTGCTCCCACTTTCAATATGTATCCAGATTGAGACTTAGAGTCATCTGGATCAGTGTCAAAACTTGTATTGACGTAACCCTTTATGACGAACCTTTTGTCACCTCCATAATCGAGAAACATATCCTTATTCCACTAAGGATAATTTTGACCAATGTCCAGTGATCTACTCCTAGATCATTATTGTACTCCTTTGCCAAACTCAGGGCAGGGTATACAATAGGTCTGGTACACAGCATGGCATACTTTATAGAATCTATGGCTAAGGCATAGGGAATGACTTTCATTCTCTCTCTATCTTCTGCCGTGGTCGGGTTTTGAGTCTTACTCAACTTCACACCTTGTAACACAGGCAAGAACTTCTTCTTTGACTGTTCCATTTTGAACTACTTCAAAATCTTGTCAAGGTATGTACTCATTGAAAAACTTATCAAGCGTCTTGATCTATCTCTATAGATCTTGATGTTCAATATGTAAGCAGCTTCACCGAGGTCTTTCTTTGAAAAACTCCTTTCAAACATTCCTTTTATGCTTTGCAGAATAATTCTACATTATCTCCGATCAACAATATGTCATTCACATATACTTATCAGAAATTCTGTAGTGCTCCCACTCACTTTCTTGTAAATACAGGCTTCACCACAAGTCTGTATAAAACTATATGCTTTGATCAACTTATCAAAGCGTATATTCCAACTCCGGGATGCTTACACTAGTCCATAGATGGATTGCTGGAGCTTGCATATTTTGTTAGTTCCCTTTGGATCGACAAAACCTTCCGGCTGCATCATATACAACTCTTCTTCCAGAAATCCATTCAGGAATGCAGTTTTGACATCCATCTGCCAAATTTCATAATCATAAAAAGCGGCAATTGCTAACATGATTCGGACAGACTTAAGCATCGCTATGGGTAAGAAGGTCTCATCGTAATCAATCCCTTGAACTTGTCGAAAACCTTTTGCGACAAGTCGAGCTTTGTAGACAGTAACATTACCATCAGCATCAGTCTTCTTCTTGAAGATCCATTTAATATCAATGGCTCGCCGATCAATGGGCAAGTCAATCAAAGTCCATACTTTGTTCTCATACATGGATCTCATCTCATATTTCATGGCCTCAAGCCATTTCGCAGAATCTGGGCTCATCATCGCTTCCTCATAGTTCGTAGGCTCGCCATGGTCAAGTAACATGACCTCCAGAACAGGATTACCGTACCACTCTGGTGCGGATCTCACTCTGGTTTACCTACGAGGTTCGGTAGTAACTTAATCTGAAGTTACATGATCATCATCATTAGCTTCCTCACTAATCGGTGTAGTAGTCACAGGAACAGATTTCTGTGATGAACTACTTTCCAATAAGGGAGCAAGTACAGTTACCTCATCAAGTTCTACTTTCCTCCCACTCACTTCTTTCGAGAGAAACTCCTTCTCTAGAAAGGATCCATTCTCAGCAATGAATAACTTGCCTTCGGAGTTGTGATAGAAGGTGTACCCAACATTTTCTTTTGGGTATCCTATGAAGATTTACTTCTCCGATTTGTGTTCGAGCTTATCATGTTGAAACTTTTTCACATAAGCATTGCAGTCCCAAACTTTAAGAAACGACAGCTTAGGTTTCTCGCCAAACCACAGTTCATACAGTGTCGTCTCAACGGATTTAGATGGTGCCCTTTTAATGTGAATGTAGTTGTCTCTAATGCATAACCCCAAAACGATAGTGGTAGATCGGTAAGAGACATCATAGATCGCACTATATCTAATAAAGTACGGTTATGACGTTCGGACACACCATTACACTGTGGTGTTCCAGGTGGCGTGAGTAGTGAAACTATTTCACATTGTTTTAACTGAAGGCCAAACTCGTAACTCAAATATTTTACTTCTGCGATCATATCATAGAAACTTTTATTTTTGGTATGATGATTCTCCACATCACTCTGAAATTCTTTGAACTTTTCAAATATTTCAGACTTGTGTTTCATCAAGTAGATATACTCATATCTGCTCAAATCATCTGTGAAGATCAGAAAATAATGATACCTGCCACGAGCCTCAATATTCATCGGACCACATACATCAGTATGTATGATTTCCAACAAATCTGTTGCTCGCTCCATTGTTCCAGAGAACGGAGTCTTAGTCATCTTGCCCATGAGGCATGGTTCGCAAGCATCAACTGATTCATAATCAAGTGATTCCAAAATACCGTCAGCATGGAGTTTCATGCGCTTTACACCAATATGACCTAAACGGCAGTGCCATAAATAAGCTGCACTATCATTATTAACTTTGTGTCTTTTGGCTTCAATATTATGAATATGTGTATCACTACGATCGAGATCCAATGAACCATTTTCATTGGGTGTGTAACCATATAAGGTTTCATTCATGTAAACAGAACAACAATTATTCTCTAACTTAAATGAATAACTGTATTGCAATAAACATGATCAAGTCATATTCATGCTCAACACAAACACCAAATAACACTTATTTAGGTTCAACACCAATCCCGAAAGTATAGGGAGTGTGCGATGATGATCATATCAATCTTGGAACTGTTTCCAACACACTTCGTCACCTTGCCCTTTACTAGTTTCTGTTTATTCCGCAACTCCCGTTTCGAGTTACTACTCTTAGCAACTGAACCAGTATCAAATGCCGAGGGGTTGCTATGAACACTAGTAAAGTACACATCAATAACATGTATATCCAATATACCTTTGTTTACTTTGCCATCCTTCTTATCCGCCAAATGCTTGGGGCAGTTCCGCTTCCAGTGACCAGTCCCTTTGCAGTAGAAACACTTAGTCTCAGGCTTAGGACCAAACTTGGGCTTCTTCACTTGAGCAGCAACTTGCTTGCCGTTCTTCTTGAAGTTCCCCTTCTTCCCTTTTCCCTTTTCTTGAAACTAGTGGTCTAGTATACCATCAACACTTGATATTTTTCTTGATTTCTACCTTCGTCGATTTCAGCATTACGAAGAGCTTGGGAATCGTTTCCGTTATCCCTTGCATATCATAGTTCATCATGAAGTTCTACTAACTTGGTGATGGTGACTAGAGAATTCTGTCAATCACTATTTTATCTGGAACATTAACTCCCACTTGATTCAAGCGATTGTAGTACCCAGACAATCTGAGCACATGCTCACTGCTTGAGCTATTCTCCTCCATCTTTTAGCTATAGAACTTGTTGGAGACTTCATATCTCTCAACTCGGGTATTTGCTTGAAATATTAACTTCAACTCCTGGAACATCTCATATGGTCCATGACGTTCAAAACGTCTTTGAAGTCCCGATTCTAAGCCGTTTAAGGATGGTGCACTAAACTATCAAGTAGTCATCATATTGAGCTAGCCAAATGTTCATAACATCTGCATCTGCTCCTGCAATAGGTTTGTCACCTAGCGGTGCATCAAAGACATAATTCTTCTGTGCAGCAATGAGGATAAACCTCAGATCATGGATCCAATCCGCATCATTGCTACTAACATCTTTCAACTTAGTCTTCTCTAGGAACATATCAAAAATAAAACAGGGGAGCTAAACGCGAGCTATTGATCTACAACATAGATATGCTAATACTACCAGGACTAAGTTCATGATAAATTAAAGTTCAATTAATCATATTACTTAAGAACTCCCACTTAGATAGACATCCCTCTAATCCTCTAAGTGATCGCGTGATCCATATCAATTAAACCATGTCCGATCATCACATGAGATGGAGTAGTTTCAATGGTGAACATCACTATGTTGATCATATCTACTATATGATTCATGCTCGACCTTTCGGTCTCAGTGTTCCGAGGCCATATCTGTTATATGCTAGACTCGTCAAGTTTAACCTGAGTATTCCGCGTGTGCAACTGTTTTGCACCCGTTGTATTTGAACATAGAGCCTATCACACCCAATCATCACGTGGTGTCTCAGCACGAAGAACTTTCGCAACGGTGCATACTTAGGGAGAACACTTATAACTTGATAACTTAGTGAGAGATTATATTATAAAGCTACCGCCGAACTAAGAAAAATAAGATGTATAAAAGATAAACATCACATGCAATCATAATATGTGACATGATATGGCCATCATCATCTTGTGCCTTTGATCTCCATATCCAAATCATCGTCATGATCTCCATCGTCACCGGCATGACACCATGATCTCCATCATCTTGATCTATATCAATGTGTCATCACATGGTTGTCTCGCCAACAATTGCTCTTGCAACTATTGCTATCGCATAGCGACAAAGTAAAGCAATTATTTGGCGCTTGCATCTTATGCAATAGAGAGATAACCATAAGGCTTTTTCCAGTTGCTGATAACTTCAACAAAACATGATCATCTCATACAACAACTTATATCTCATCACGTCTTGACCATATCACATCACAACATGCCCTACAAAAACAAGTTAGACGTCCTCTACTTTGTTGTTGCAAGTTTTACGTGGCTGCTACGGGCTGAGCAAGAACCGTTCTCACCTACGCATCAAAACCACAACGATAGTTTGTCAAGTTGGTGCTGTTTTCACCTTCGCAAGGACCGGACGTAGCCACACTCGGTTCAACTGAAGTTGGAGAAACTGACACCCGCCAGCCACCTGTGTGCAAAGCACGTCGGTAGAACTAGTCTCGCGTAAGCGTACGCGTAATGTCGGTCCGGGCCGCTTCATCCAACAATACCGCCGAACCAAAGTGTGACATGCTGGTAAGCGGTATGACTTATATCGCCCACAACTCACTTGTGTTCTACTCGTGCATATTACATCAACGCATAAAACCTAGGCTTTGATGCCACTGCTGGGGAACGTAGTAATTTCAAAAATTTCCTACGCACACGCAAGATCATGGTGATGCATAGCAACAAGAGGGGAGAGTGTTGTCTACATACCCTCGTAGACCGGAAGCGGAAGCGTTAGCACAACGCGGTTGATGTAGTCGTACGTCTTCATGGCCCGACCGATCAAGCACCGAAACTACGGCACCTCCGAGTTCTAGCACACTTCAGCTCGATGACGATCCCCGGACTCCGATCCAGCAGAATGTCAGGGAAGAGTTCCGTCAGCACGACGGTGTGGTGACGATCTTGATGTTCTACTGTCGCAGGGCTTCGCCTAAGCACCACTACAATATTATCGAGGACTATGGTGGAGGGGGGCACCGCACACGACTAAGAGATCAATGATCAACTGTTGTGTTAATGGGGTGCCCCCTGCCCCCGCATATAAAGGAGCAAGGGAGGGAGGTGACCGGCCTAGGAGGAGGGCGCGCCAAGGGGGAAGTCCTACTCCCACCGGGAGTAGGACTCCTCCTTCCCTTGTTGGAGTAGGAGAGAAGGAAAGAGGGGGAGAGGAACAAGGAAAAGTGGGCTGCACCCCTTGTCCAATTCGGAACAGAGGGGGGGCGCGCGCCTCCTTCCTTTTGGCCTCTCTCCTCTATTCCCGTATGGCCCAATAAGGCCCATATACTCCCCGGCGAATTCCCGTAACTCTCCGGTACTCCGAAAAATACCCGAATCACTCGGAACCTTTCCGATGTCCGAATATAGTCGTCCAATATATCGATCTTTATGTCTCGACCATTTCGAGACTCCTCGTCATGTCCCCGATCTCATCCGGGACTCTGAACTCCTTCGGTACGTCAAAACTCATATAACTCATAATATAACTGTCATCGAAACCTTAAGCGTGCGGACCCTACGGGTTCGAGAACAATGTAGACATGACCGAGACACGTCTCCGGTCAATAACCAATAGCGGAACCTGGATGCTCATATTGGCTCCCACATATTCTATGAAGATCTTTATCGGTCAGACCGCATAACAACATACGTTGTTCCCTTTGTCATCGGTATGTTACTTGCCCAAGATTCGATCGTCGGTATCTCAATACCTAGTTCAATCTCGTTATCGGCAAGTCTCTTTACTCATTCTGTAGTACATCATCCTGTAACTAACTCATTAGTTTCAATGCTTGCAAGGCTTAAGTGATGTGCATTACCGAGAGGGCCCAGAGATACCTCTCCGACAATCGGAGTGACAAATCCTAATCTCGAAATACGCCAACCCAACAAGTACCTTCAGAGACACCTGTAGAGCACCTTTATAATCACCCAGTTACGTTGTGACGTTTGGTGGCAAACAAAGTGTTCCTCCGGTAAACGTGAGTTGCATAATCTCATAGTCATAGGAACATGTATAAGTCATGAAGAAAGCAATAGCAACAAACTAAACGATCAAGTGCTATGCTAACGGAATGGGTCAAGTCAATCACATCATTCTCCTAATGATGTGATTCCGTTAATCAAATGACAACTCATGTCTATGGTTAGGAAACATAACCATCTTCGATCAACGAGCTAGTCAAGTAGAGGCATACTAGTGACACTATGTTTGTCTATGTATTCACACATGTATTATGTTTCCGGTTAATACAATTCTAGCATGAATAATAAACAGTTATCATGATATAAGGAAATAAATAATAGCTTTATTATTGCCTCTAGGGCATATTTCCTTCATAAGGAACTTGACCATGTCAGCGCAACGCATCCCTACCGCCACGGGGGATGGCGGTAGCATGTGTAATCCTACCGCCAAGGTGCCAAACGGTAGGTGCACACACGCACTGTCTGAAACTTAGAATTTTTTTGTTGTAGGGCGTGCAACCCTACCGCCAGGGACCTCAGCGGTAGGTTGTTATACCCTACCGCTATTATACCCTACTGCCATGCCCCTTGGAGGTAGGAAAAGGGTTAGATTCCAAAATATTTGCAAATGAGGGTCAGATCTCGAACAACTTCTCCAAAAGGGTCAAAGCATGAAATTTTGCCCTAGGGTGACGAAGAAGATAGGCATGAAGTGATGAATTTGATCGGACAGCTAGAGCGTGTTTGGTTAGTTTCTCCACCGGGCCTTGCTAGGAGAGCAAAAACGAGCCAGGCTGAGCAGGGCCTGGATAAGGAAAAATAGGGCCAAAAACATAGATGACCAGTTGATTGGTTGCCTGCATTAGGGGTCTTGTCATCGAGATGCAAATTTTACCCAGCGTTTGGCTGCATACATGCATATGATTTGGAGTTGACAACAAAGCTTAACACCCACCAGGTTTGGAATCTCATTTCATCGAACACGTTGAGTGTGTCGGAGGTTCCTCTGCCCATCATGTCCACTGCCACCTCCCGGCGACCATGGGCGCGCTCGGCACCTGGACTCCTCCACGCACGGTACTGCTTCCGCGACGAGGCGAAGCGGGAGGCGTACCTCATCATGGGCCAGATTATGAGCAAGGATTGTCGATGTCAAAACCAGCCGATCTCGGGTAGGGGGTCCCGAACTGTGCGTCTGAGGATCGAAGGTAACAAGGGACAAAGGGGACATGGTGTTTTACCCTAGTTCATGCCCTCTTAATGGAGGTAAAACCCTACGTCCTGCTTGATTGTATTTGATGAGTATAGGGGTTAGAAGAGTTGATCTACCTCGAGATCATAATGGCTAAACCCTAGATGTCTAGCCTATGAGAATTTTGATAGCCTCTACGGACTGAACCCTTCGGTTTATATACACAACGGAGGGGCCTAGGGTTGTATAGAGTCAGTTTGTAGAGGAAGGAAATTACATATCCAAACACCAATCTTGCCATCCACGCATAGGAGAGTCCTACTCGGACACGGGGGAATGTCTTCCACTTTGTATCTTCATGGCCCATCAGTCCGGCCCATATCAAATAGCCCGGACACTCGAGGACCCCCTAATCGAAGACTCCCTCAGTAGCTCATCAACCAGTCTTCAATGATGATATGCTTGGCACGCGGATTGTCTTTGGCATTGCAAGGCGGGTTCCTCCTCCTAAATGCTTCAATGCAATTTTCTGAACAAAAGAACCCTATCCGGCTCTGTATAGTTCTTACAACCCTTAGCCATGAAGGTAAGATATCAATCAAAGTAGTGTCTTTTTACTGACAACTTTTTCGGTGAAACGTCACGTCTGGCCTCTTTAATATTTCGAACCGGTTTTATGCCTCCCTCTTCGCATTTTGAGGCACAACCTCTATTGGCATGTCTTGTCAAAACAGAGATCGTGTCCACCCATTATGGGATCCTTATCAATACAGTTTTGGGTAATCCAACCATGCCACTCGCACGACCCCTTGGGAACAGGCAAGTTTTAAGGCTTGAGGGGGGCATTTGATATTCACTTCCTATATAAGAGGATAAAGATTCCTCATTTCCCCACACCTTCTTCTTTCTCCTGCTTTCCCATCTTCAAGATCCAGTGCCCAATCTTCAATCTTTCCCACCGCCACTAGCCTCCCAAGCCATGTCAGGATCTGGTTCAAGGGGAAAGTGGGAGGACTCCTCCGTCACCGAGAAGGACATCAAGGAGCTCCGAGAGGCGGGATATCTGTCTGCGGACATCGCGCACAGGCTCCCTACCAAGGACCAAGTCATCCCCACTCCGGAGCCCGGCGAAAGTGTCCTATTCATCCCCCACTTCCTCCGCGGGCTAGGGTTTCCCCTCCATCCCTTCGTCCGGGGCCTTATGTCTTACTACAGGCTAGATTTCCATGATCTAGCCCCGAATTATTTCCTCCACATCTCGGCGTTCATAGTCATGTGCGAGGCGCTACTCCGCATCCCCCCTCACTTCGGCCTATGGCTCAAGGTCTTCAATCTGAAACCGAAGGTGGTCGATAGGCAGTATGCGGACTACGGCAGCACCATGGTGAGCAAGCTCCCCAACGCCGTTTGGCCTAAGGGGGCCTTTGTGGAGATTGTCAAGGTGTGGCAGCAGGAATGGTTCTATATCACCGAACCTCGCGATGCCAAGTGGGCGGCCACTCCTCAGTTCAGATCCGGAGCCCCTATCTGGCTTACCTCATGGACCACTAAGGGTCTGGACTGGGGATCTATGGCGGAAGTGTTGATGCTGCAAAAGCGCATCACAAATATGATAGGCAAGAACACCAGTCTCACTAACGTGATTCAGGTGATGCTCTTCCGCCGGATTCTTCCCTGCCAACGCCGGCCCTCTCACATGTGGGAGTTCAATCCGGAAGATCGACGGACCTTGAAGCACTTCTTCGGCACAGCACATGAAGACATCTGGAAGCTGCTCTTCAAAGCCTAGAAAAAGTGGCCAAAGAAGACCGAAGACATCGGTCTTGACAACAAGAATCCGGCCACACCGGTAAGTATGCTTTTCCCGAATATCTATTCGGTCAATCTGTTTTTAGATACAATGAGTTTACTATCCTTTGTATAGGGCTGGATATCACGGGTGGAGTGGATTAAGTGTCTGGCACCGCTGCCTGAGGACCCAGCCACACCCTAACTGACAAAGATGCTGGTCTCAGTGCCCTATCAGGCGCCAGAGAAGAAGGCCAAGAAGAAGAAGGTCAATGAGGCCAAAGGCGGCCTCAACCACAAGGGTCCTTTGGACGCAATGTCCGGAGAGACCGAAGCCCCCTCCTCCCACGAGGGAGATGAGGAAGAAGAGGAGGAGGAAGCGGAAAGTGACTCCCCTCTTAGGGGGAGGAAGAAGAATAGGGCAGCCTCCAAAGACCCAGAGGAGGAGGCGCCCAAGAGGGGGAAGATAGCCCTCTCGGATGGTTCGGATTCGGAAGCCGAACCAATCCCCAAGAGGCTTCCCAAGGTGAGGCCCCTGGCCGAATCGTAAGTACCAAAAGGGTTTATTATTTATCTTTGGTCCTCTATGTTTTTATAATATAACATATTACACCGTGTGTCTTTCATCCCTGCTCGTGACCTCCCCAACCCTTCACTATCTGAGGGGAGTTCTCTGCTGCCCGAGATGGCAGAGAGCGAGACGCCACAACGAGTCCCTTCGCCAATCACCTCGGATGACGCCAAGGTGTTGTCCCGAAGGACCTCGCCTGGCCGTGGAGGGACGAGCGAGGCTGCCGAGAAGGTGCCCGAGGGTGATACCTCGGCTGCCGAAGTCATGGGGGGTCCGACCCCCATGGCGACCGACGACATGGCCCCTGATCAATCCGCCCCCTGCCGGATATCATTCCGGAGACCAACGTGGCTCCAGAATCGGGCGAGCAACCCCCTTTGAAGGAGGGGGTGCATCAGCTCCGATGGTGTCCTCCACTAATACGGAGGCGCCGAATACTCTTGTCGAAGCACTACAACGTGCTTCCATTGTGGAGGAACACCGCACCCTGATGGGTGTGGTGGTAGAGATGGTTCAGTCCGCCAATAGCGGGCTGAACGAAGCCTTCACCAGCCTAGTGACATGCTTTGAGGTATGTGATGTAATGCTCTACACACTTTATTATAAAGGAACATACATGTGCATAGATAGTAGCCCCTGAGACTCTGTCCGGTTTTGAAAAAGCCGGACAGAGGATCACATAATATTCGAAAGAGGTAACGTACTGTTATATTGTTGGCGGCAACCGCCCAGGCCGCTAAAGTTTCCTAACTCAGTGGGAAACTGAAGCTGGCTGATGATGAAATAGATCGCATCAACAAGCGATTTGACGAGACGCAAGGTATGCGTGTATTTTTAAAGAGTTTGAACATATATCTGAAGTGATATGTAGGTTTAGAATTTTAACCCATGTACTGCTGTGATTATGAGCGCAGTTAGCGCGGCCGAGGTCGAGACCCTCAAGGGCACCCTTGCCCAGGCCAAGGAGGAGGCAAAGGCGAATAAAGCAGCCGCTGACAAAGCGGCTGTGGAACTAAAGACCGAACAGGTCGCCTGCCACCAGCATGAAGAGAGGGTGGCTGAAGTGGAGCAAGAGCTGAAGGACGCCATCGGCAAGTGCGAGGCCATGGAATAGAAGACTATGGCCCAAGCGAGTGAAATCGCCAAAGCCCTCCAAGTGGCTAAAGAGGCGTGGACCGAGTCCCGGAGTGCTCGTGAAGAGATCCGGCAGGCCGAACAGATAGCGGCTGGTAAGCCCTCCTCTTGAAGAGTATATTTGGGGGTCAAAGATATGCATTGCTCACTCGACTGTGGAGTTCTCCAGACGCCTTGCAGATCTTCCGAGGAGTGCCGCTGATGCCGCACAGATCGGCTTGCTGGTTGTTCGCTGTATCGCTTTGTCACGCTACCTATCACTTATTTATCATGCCTCCCAGTTTGCCATGTCAAGCCTCTAACCCACCTTCCTAGCAAACCGTTGTTTGGCTATATTACCGCTTTTGTTCAGCCCCTCTTATAGCGTTGTTAGTTGCAGGTGAAGTTGAAGTTTGTTCCATGTTGGAACATGGATGTGTTGGGATATCACATTATCTCTTATTTAACTAATGCATCTATATAGTTGGTAAAGGGTGGAAGGCTCGGCCTTATGCCAAGCATTTTGTTCCACTCTGGTCACCTTAGTTTTCGTCATAACGGTGTTATGTTCCTTGATTTTGCGTTCCTTACGCGGTTGGGGTTATAGGACCCCCTTGATAGTTTGCTTTGAATAAAACTCCTCCAGAAAGGCCCAACCTTGGTTTTACCATTTGCCTACCTACCACCTATACCTTTCCCTTGGGTTCTGCAGATTCAAGGGTCATCTTTATTTAACCCCCCCCCCCGGGCCAGTACTCCTCTGAGTGTTGGTCCGAACCAGGCAACCTGCGGGGCCACCTCGGGGAAACTTGAGGGCTGGTTTTACTCATAGCTTGACCTATCCGGTGTGCCTGAGAACGAGATTTGTGCAGATCCTATCGGGATTTGTTGGCACAGTCGGGCGGCTTTGCTGGTCTTGTTTTACCATTGTCGAAATGTCTTGTAACCGGGGTTCCGAAACTGATCGGGTCTTTCCGGGAGAAGGAATGTCCTTCGTTGACCGTGAGAGATTGTGATGGGCTATGTTGGGACACCCCTACGGGGTACAAACTTTCGAGAGTCGTGCCCGCGGTTATGTGGTAGATGGGAATTTGTTAATATTCGGTTGTAGAGAACTTGACACTTGACTTAATTAAAATGAATCAACTGCGTGTGTAGCCATGATGGTCTCTTTTCGGCGGAGTCCGGGAAGTGAACACAATTTTGGGTTATGTTTGAACGTAAGTAGTTTTAGGATCACTTCTTGATCACTTCTAGCTTCATGACCGTTGCGTAGCTTCTCATCTTACTCTCATTTGCATATGTTAGCCACCATATTTGCTTAGCACTTGCTACAGCTCCACCTCATTACCTTATCCTACCCATAAGCTTAGATAGCCTTGATCTCGCGGGTGTGAGATTGCTGAGTCCTCGTGACTCATGGATACTTCCAAACAGTTGGAGGTGCCGATGATACCAGTGCAGGTGATGCTATCGAACTCAAGTGGGAGTTCGACGAGGACCTTGGTCGTTACTATGTTTCGTTTCCTGATGATCAGTAGTGGAGCCCAGTTGGGACGATCAGGGATCTAGCATTTGGGGTTGTCTTCTTTTATTTTGGTTCCGTAGTCGGACCTTGATTGTACTCTGGAAGATGTATGTTTAACTTGTTATTTGTGTGAAGTGGGGATTGTAAGCCATCTCCTTATCCCTTTCTTATTTAGTATATGGGATTGTGTGAAGATTACCCCTCTTGCGACAAAACCACCATGCGGTTATGCCTCTAAGTCGTGCCTCGACACGTGGGAGATATAGCGGCATCATGGGTGTTACAGTTGAAGCAGCTATGCAAACTCTTTCTTGGCAACCCTTTTTTGGAGCCGACCTCATCCTCAGCAGCTACATAGTCTTCATCTTCAGACTCGGAATTTTTCTTCCTCCTCTGCCTAGCAGCAGCCTTAGGTAGGTTGCTAGGAGTACTTCTGCTGCCATCGTCATAGCTGTCAGAGGAACTAGTGCCCTTACTCAGATTCAACTTCTCCTCAGACTTGTTCTCATTGTCACTCTGATCAGACATGGTTGACACTGCAAACTGAAAGCTAACCCTATGAATAGTTATAGATGAGATAGAGTGGATGAGCATCACAAAGTGCAGAGATTTTGCAAAACAGATGAGTCAAAAGCTAAGTTTTAGTTTTCCACAGAAAGCATTTCGGAGCTACCGATTTGTAAACTCAGTGACACCGAAGCAACTTTTGGAGTCTAAACTTGTGAAATCAGTCAAACCGAGACACAGTTCGGTGACTCTGAGATTGCTAGGGTTTCACTGATAATTGAATTTGATCACATCGATTTGCAAGTTTGGGTCAGACCAAAAAGTGCAAGTGCAATGGCCTAAGCCAAATCGGTGAGACCGATTTCCACAACTTGATTGGTCCGAGATGAGTTCGGCGGAAACCTAACCCTAAATTTTTGAATTAAAACTAATCTAAAGGAAGATTTCGCTGGATAGATTGATCTCATACGTGGTAAGAAACATGGCATTGATCTTGTGCTCAGAATCGAAGGTAAAAAGAATGCACAAGGGGTTGAACTCATACCCTAACTCAACGTTGAGTTTGCTATGGCGGCAACAGCGGTGTTGAAGTCTGTTGACGGTGACTGAGACCAGCGTCAGGAGGTCGCTGGTGACGAGAGGACGATCCGGAGACCCTAGACGGCAGAGCAGGACATGCGCGGGCGAAGTGGTTTTGGAGAAATTTCCAAATTTTGACCCGTCGGTATATATATCCTAACCCTGTCGGTGTGACCTAGTGGAACAACTCGGTCGCACTGAGATGCAGAATCGCAAGGGGTTACTGCAACTCGGTCTGACCGAAAAATTCTAATGGGTTGCACCGAGATTGAAAACCTAGATCAACTCAGTGAACTCGGTTTGACCGAAAAGGATGAATCGGTCAGACCGAAATGCACAGAGAGATTTTGGAAGTTTAAGTCTATGACGAACCGGTGACTCCGAGACTTGATCAAACTTTGTGATGTAGCATGAATAGAGTTTGAGACGAGAAAAGCATAGATAGCTAGAGGAAGTTCTTGGGCATTCTTGTCCATCCATTTGGCAAAAAAAGAGCCAAACAATCAAAGCAACAAATGGATGTCCTTGAATGAGTAAAATATGCATCCAACATGCTCACACAATAAAATGACAAATGAAATATGTGGCAAAACATGTGCAAACACTCTAGCATCTATCAAATAGTTGGCGATGACTAGGTCATCTATATATGAGTATATTGACTTAGGAGTGAAGTGAGAACATTTGATCTTAGGTCATACCCATCATTTAAGCACAAGTGGGGTTACCACTTTTTCATAAAGTATTGTTGTGTTCACACCATTAGAGTTGCTTTAGCTCAATTCTTAGTGTAAATATCCCCCTAGATGTGATATCCCCCCTAAGAGGGATGAACTAACCTTGGGTTTTGTCGATGATGACTTCATGTAGATGTTGAAGATGTGGATGCTCAATGTTGATGTAGATCATTCAGAGCAATTCATTGGAGTGAGTTGCACTTTCAATACCTACACGGGTTAGGCCCACAAGGAACAAACAAGGATATCCATAGACATAGAGTGAAGTTCACACAAGATGATGTCCATGAAAGCATTAGGTTACCTTGTCCGTTGTCTTACCAACAAGAGGGTTTGTGACTCTTTGAACTAGTGCAAGATGTGAAAGTTGTTTGCACTTGTTCTCGCCCAAAATGATATGAGTGAAGTATATTGGCGGAGTCACCCTCAAGAACTCTCTAGTTCTTCATCTCTAGGATCCGCATCAACTTGATGGGAATCCTTGGTGTTGTAGTCGTACTTGATGATGTAGAACTTGATGTAGTCTTGGGAACCCACTTGACCAAGGCCTTGGGAGCTTCTTCAAATGCATCAATCTCCTCTTTAAGCTTGTACTTGCCTTTTTGCTTGTGGTCTTGTGGTGGAAGATCATCTTGAGCTTGTGTTCCCTTGAAAAAAGTAGGATCATACTTCTCTTATTGAGGAACAAACTTCGTCTTGGGGTATTGATCTTCTTCCCACTCAACTCCATTGGCATTGAACTTTCGTTCAAAACCAACACCTTGATTCTTCCGGTGCCTTCCTTGCTTACGTACAATTTCCTCAAATTGCTTACTTCCGGCAAGGCTCTTGTAAACACCTTTCTTTATAATTCCCTTCAATAAGCTATTTTATTGCTCAAGTGTAACTTGGCTAAGAGAGTCGTTAGTGGAATCAAGAGAACTACTGGAAGCAACAACATTGGATTTAGCATGATTATTGTTACTACTAGAAGAAGAATCTTTCTTACTCTTGTTGCTAGATTTTACTGATGGCATGTAAGTATACAAGAGTAAATGCTTGGCGATGTAAGAAGAACTTTTCTTACGAAGATCATCATTGATTGCTTTTTAAGAACCCATGTTGTTGCTCTAGATTGAGCTTTTCAAAGCGTAGCTTCTCATGAGTCTTCAAAATCTCTCGATGATCTTCCAAGGTAGTTTCATGAGCTAACTTAAGAGTCTTTAGTTCTTTAGTTAGACGCTCAATCTCCTTCTTATCATCGTCATTCGTTTTATCTTGATTAGCATGATTAATAGCAAGTTCATCATATTTTTCATCACTAGATTTGTCAACAAGTAAATCATCATCACCTAGCAAATTGTCTTCATCACTATTGAAATCAACATACTCGGGGGTGATACCTTTGGGCCTTTAGCCATGAAGCATCTTCCAATTCCTTCATTTGGTGAGTGAGATATGTCATAGGAGTTGGTTGACACAAGTGCTAGACCGGCAACACCTTCATCTTGAGTATATTCATAGTCGGAGTGATAACTTCTCTCGGAGTGATGGTCGGAGTCGGAGTCGGATACCCATTCACAAACATGAGCTTGATGTCTTCGTTTTGTGTAGCTCCTTGATGACTTGTCCTTCCTCTTCGATCCTTACTTCTGTGAGAGGTTCTTCGTTCATAACGATCATCTCTACTCCTTCTCTCTCTTGGAGGTGATTCTTCTCTTCTACTTCTCCTTTTAGGTGAGTGTCGTGGTATTCTCACGGGGGGTGCAAGACGACATATGCCACAAGGTGGCTTCGTGTGAGGGCAAGACTGCTGCCGGAATATCCAGGGACGGGTATGCGAGTAGCACGCGCTAGTTTAACCAGGTTCGGGGCTCTCCGGAGAGATAACACCCCTACTCCTGCATGTCTGAGTATATGTGGTATATTTGTAGTACAGAGTTGCTCCTGGAGCTGTATTTGAAAGCAGTGCCACAGGCATCTGGTTTCATATATGCATGTATGTGGCATGCTCTAGTGGCCGGTCATGCTCATGGCTCATGGCCGTGAGCATGTGTATGCTCATGCATGTGTGTGGATGGCTTGCTAGCTAGCTCTCTTGCTAGCTAGCTTGCTTGTGTGTGTGCGTGAGTGAGTCCATCCCCTGATGGATGGATGTGTGCCTATATATATAGGAGTTGGCATGGGTGGTAGTGGCTTTGGTTGTAAGCTACCTTGGGTAGCTTTCAAGCCAAGCTATGTAGGCATGGCTAGTGGCATGGTGCATGTCATGCTTGTCCCCTGGGGTACTTTATAAATCAGTACCCAGGGGACACGGTACACTATAGATGACGTCGCGGTATGGTTGTCCCGTCGGTGTCTCGTCAGGCTGCAGTTGACTTCGGGCAGTCGGCCTGGCAGAGGAGTCGGCAGCGAGCAGTCGGCAGCCAGCAGTCAGCCTGGTGGAGGAGTCGGCAGCCAGCAGTCGGCCTGGTGGAGCAGTCAGCAGTCGGCAGCCAGCAGTCGGCAGCTAGCAGTCGGCCTGGTGGAGCAGTCGATAGCCAACAGTCGGCCTGGTGGAGCAGTCGGCAGCCAGCAGTCGGCCTGGTGGAGCAGCCAGCAGTCGGCCTGGTGGAGCAGCCAGCAGCCAGCCGCCGGCCAGGTAGTTGGACTGAGGGGCTTTGCTAGCCCCTATGTCTTGAATTCTTGTCTCACCGTCTTCGGGGTATCCATGTCCAATTACTCCGACAGTAGCCCCCAGCCTCTGGGCAACTTGGCAAAGTTGGGCGGAGGTTTTTTGGCGAGTGTTCATGGAAATGATCATGAAAAAGACAAAGTTAGTCCATGCAGATATATCAAATGTTTGCTTTTAGCATTGCAAGTTTTATGTGGAGGGTGCCGACTCGGTTTTGTCCGAGCCCCCTTAATTGTTTTCGTGTTCCCTCCACTTCTTGGCTTGTGCTCTTGCTTGCCGGACAGCCGCTCTGCGGTCTGTGGCTGAGAGTGGGCCGCGAAGTGGAGTGTACAGTACTCAGAGTCTGGGGGCAGATTCAACCGAGTAGATACTTGTAAAGGAAACGACCGGGTCGCCCGAACCGTTTTTCTTCCCGGACGTTTTTCACGTGGGTGGCCTCCAGCGTTCACCCTTTCTAGCCGGACAGCCGCTCTGTGGTCTGTGACTAAGAGTGGGCCTTTGGTACCACGCACGCTACTAAGCCATCTGCTGGAACTAACGTCTCAGGCCAAGCGGCCAGCCCCCAGGCCAACTGTGGCTAGCGTCGGCGCGAATAGTGATGCAACTGTAATGAAATGCGGAGATAGCCCCCGGCATCGCTCGGGGTTATCCATGCTCTTGCGGTGCAAAAATATGTGGGTGAGGAGCTCACATTGATTTTCATGTAGCCGAGGCGGAGTTTGCCGAAGACAGCCGGCGCGGCTCAACGCTTGCTGAGCGCGCTGGCGCACCCGCTGGGTGCAGCCTTCGAGCCTCCGGGTGCTCGAAGGGGTCCCGGCCGATCAGGCTCGACCGGCCAGGCGGCGAGGCATCTTGCAGCGCCCTTTTTCTTCTTCTTTTTCTCTTCTACCGGGTGCTGGCAGCCGGACAAAACTCTTCTCTTTCTACAATCTTCCGTGGGGGCGCGCCTGCACACCCACTGGGTGTAGCCCCCGAGATTCGGGCCGACTGCTGAGCAGTCGGGCCGGATCTCCCGGTGAGTACTTTGTCTTCTTCCTCGCGGGGGCGCGTCAGCGCACCCGCTGCGTGTAGCCCCCGAGATCTGGGCCGACTGCTGAGCAGTCAGGCTGGATTTCCCGGCAACTACTTTGTCTTCTTCTTTTTCTTCCTCAGTCGGTTGGGCAGGCGGACTCCGACACAGCAGTCGGACTCTTTGCAGCCGGCCAGGCAGTCAGCAGTCGGACGCACATCTGGCAGGCGAACGCATATTCCAGCCGGTTGCGTGGAGTCGAACGCACAACTCTCTCACTTTTTTTCTCTTTCTGTCCGACTCCACGCGGGGAGCCGGACCCTTCTTTCTTTTTTCTCTTTGTTTCTTTTTTTACTAGCACCCGGCCGCAAACTTTTCTGGCCGGCTATGGGCAGCCAGACTCATCTCTTTTGCACGAGCAGCCGGCCACAGTGACCAAACGGCTCATTTCTTAGCAAGAACAGCCGACCGCGGGTGCTGAGCAGCGGGAGCCAGCGCGCACGGGCTAGTGGGCGGAGGAGTGGCCAGGCGGAGCCGGCGCGCGGGAGGCGGTAGTGGCGACCCGACCAGCGCGGCAAGGCGGAGCCGGTGCGTGGGAGCCAGCAGTGGCGACCCGACCAGCGCGGCAAGGCGGAGCCGGTGCGCGGGAGGCGGCAGCGGTGACCCGGCCAGCTCGGCAAGGCGGAGCCGGCGCGCGGGAGGCGGCAGCGGCGACCCGGCCCGCTCGGCAAGGCGGAGCCGGCGCGCGGGAGGCGGCAGTGGCGACCCGGCTAGCGCGGCAAGGCGGAGCCGGTGCGCGGAGGCGGCAACGACAACCCGGCCGGCTAGCGGGGCGGACCGAAGGAGCGGCCAGCCGGTAGCGGGCCAGGGGCCACACGGGCGTCGAGTCGGCTCGCAGTAACAGCGGAGCAGGCAGCCGGCGCGGCGCGAGGCGGCCTGCCCAGCCATCGGGTGCGGAGACCGAGCACGGGGCGATGGCGGAGTTGCGGGAAGCCGACTGCGGGAAGGCGGCAGCCGGGCACGAGGAGCAGCCGGCAGCGGGCCGGTGGTCGCGGAGGAGGCCCCAAGCGGCGTCTGCGCAGGGCAGCGGGGTTGGAGCGAGCAACCCGACGCGGCTTGGGGCGCGCAGCCGGCCTGGCCACGGGAGGAGGCCAAGGCGGCCGCGGAGGCGAGGCACAAAGGCGGAGAGGGCGGCCGGACGCGGCGTGCTGCGGGAGGCGCGCCAGCAGACGGACGCGGCATGGCAGCCACGCAGTGAGGGAGCGGGGGAGCCGGCCAGTGCGCATGGAGGTGCAGAGCAGCAGCAGGACGCGGCGTGCTGCGGGGGGCGGCAGAGCGGGGCGACGCAGGAGCCGGCCCCGACGCGCCGAGGCGGCGGTAGGTGGAGGAGCGGCGACGGGGCACTGCAGCAGCCGACCGGAGCGACAAGACGGTCCTCGGGATGATCGTACGAGGCAGCGGGACCGGCGCGGAGGAGGGAACTGGCGTGCGTGGACGTGGAGCAGCCAACACGGGGTGGAGCCGGTTGCAGCTGGTGCGAGCGTGAGCAGGAGCCAGCTGGGGCGACGGCAGTAAGCGGAGCAGCAGAGCAGCGCAGACACGCAGTTTGTGGAGCGGAGCAAAGCCGGGCGAGCTTGAGGCATGCATGCACCATCTATTGGGTTTGCTAGCGGAGATAGCATACACGTAGCCCAATCCATTGGGTCTACTAGCTAGCTTAGCTAGCCATGCACAGGAACTGGAGGTTGGCCAGCTCGGCCGCGAGTGGAGGTGTCGTCGAGGAGAGGCCGGCCGCGGGCACGCGACCGGAACGACCACGGAGGCGCGCGGATGACCGTCCTAGAGCGAGACGCAACACGGAAGGGAGCAGACGCGAGCGGCGCGTGGATGAACACGGCCGACCGAAGCGAGGCCCGGCGCGGCGCGCGCGCGGACGGACGGCCAGCGTTGCGGTGGTGATGACGAAGCAGCCGACGGCGGGGACGCGCCACCCCTCGCGTCCGCTCTGGGGGCGGGTCGATGTCGAGCCCCCGAGCGCTACCGGAGAGACGGCGCGACGCCGCGGCCGAGGCGATGAAGAAAAAAAGGTCCCGCCCGGACTACGAAACCAACAGCAGCGCGGTAGCATAGTACCGCCCCACGGTGGGCGCCAAATGTCGTGGTATTCTCACGGGGGGTGCAAGACGACATATGCCACAAGGTGGCTTCGTGTGAGGGCAAGACTGCTGCCGGAATATCCAGAGACAGGTATGCGAGTAGCACGCGCTAGTTTACCCAGGTTCGGGGCTCTCCGGAGAGATAACATGTAACGCCCTCGATGCGGCTATATCTCCCACGTGTCGAAGCACGACTTAGAGGCATAACCGCATTGAAAGCAATGTCGCAAGTGAGGTAATCTTCACACAACCCATGTAAATATAAGGGAAATAGATAGATAGTTGGCTTACAATCGCCACTTCACACAAATACATGAATAAAGCATTACATCATCCAAATACAATCAGGGCCCGACTACGGAGCCAAAATAAAAGAAGAACCCCAAATGCGACAAGGTCCCCGGTCGACCCCAACTGGGCTCCACTACTGATCAACTAGAACGAAACAACACAAAGGACAAGATCTTCATCGAGCTCCTCTGTGATCTTGGTTGCGTCATCTGCACGGTTCAACGGCACCTACAAGCTGGTTTGGAAGTATCTGTGAGCCACAGGGACTCAGCAATCTCGCACCCTCGCGATCAAGACTATTTAAGCTTATAGGCAAGGTAAAGGTATGAGGTGGAGCTGCAGCAAGCGACTAGCATATATGGTGGCTAAACATACGCAAATGAGAGCGAGAAGAGAAGGCAAAGCACGGTCGATAAAAGTATGATCAAGAAGTGATCCTATAGCAACCTACGTCAAGCATAACTCAAACACCGTGTTCACTTCCCGGACTCCGCCGGAAAGAGACCATCACGGTTACACACGCAGTTGATTCATTTTAATTAAGTTAAGGTTCAAGTTATCTACAACCGGACATTAACAAATTCCCATCTGCCCATAACCGCGGGCACGGCTTTCGAAAGTTCAAATCCCTGCAGGGGTGTCCCAACTTAGCCCATGACAAGCTCTCACGGTCAACGAAGGAATAGACCTCCTCCCGAGACATTTCGATCAGGCTCGGTATCCCGGTTCTACAAGACATCCTCGACAATGGTAAAACAAGTCCAGCAAGACCACCCGCTATGCCGACAAATCCCAATAGGAGCTGCACATATCTCGTTCTCAGGGCACACCAGATAAGCTAAGCGTACAGGAGCCGACGTAACCCAAGTTGCCAAGGGATGGCCCTGCACGGTGCTCTGGGTTGGACCAACACTCAGAGGAGCACTGGCCCCGGGGGGTTAAAATAAGATGACCCTTGGGCTGGCCGACCCAAGGGAAAGAAAAAGGCTAGGTGGCAAATGGTAAAACCAATGTTGGGCCTTGCTGGAGGAGTTTTATTCAAGGCAAACTGTCAAGGGGTTCCCATTATAACCCAACCGCGTAAGGAACTCAAAATCCGGGAACATAACACCGATATGACAGAAACTAGGGTGGCAAGAGGGAACAAAACACCAGGCATAAGGCCGAGCCTTCCACCCTTTACCAAGTATATAGATGCATTAATTAAATAAGATATATTGTGATATCCCAACAAGTAAACATGTTCCAACAAGGAACAACATCTCCATGTTCCAACAAGGAACAGCCTTCAATCTTCACCTGCAACTAACAACGCTATAAGAGGGGCTGAGCAAAGCGGTAACATAGCCAAACAACGGTTTGCTAGGACAAGGTGGGTTTGAGGCTTGGTTCAACAATATGGGAGGCATGATAAGCAAGTGGTAGGTATCGCAGCATGGGCATAGCAAAAGAGCGAGCAACTAAGCAAGCAAAGATAGAAGTGATTTCGAGGGTATGATCATCTTGCCTGAGATCCCGCAAGGAAGAAGAATGAGTCCATGAAGAAGACAAACGGACGAGGTCGAACGGATCCTCACAAACGCGACGTTAACGGAACTAACCCGAAGAAGCAACACCGGAAAGAAGCAAACAATATAGTAAACAACCAACACATAAGCATGGCATGATGCACAACCAAGTATGATGCATGTCCGGTTTAAATATGCATGACATGGCAAAGTGCAACAACCAAAACTACAAATTAAGTGGAGCTCAATATGCAACGGGTTGCATATTGACGGAACACCACATCCATTATTTAGTTCTCTCTCGGTTATGTACCCACCAATATTAAATGTTGTTAAACATGGCAAGAGTGTGAAACAAAAGAAAACTACCAATCTAGTCCAATTTAAACGAGGCCGGGAACAACAAACAACAATTCCGGAAACTCCTCATGTGCATATATTAGGTTAGGTCCTGTTCTGCCCAAAACCATATTTTAGAGTTGTTAGGCATGCAAAACAAAGTCAACATGATAAACTAGGCAAAATCCTACCCCATTTACATATAAAGTTTGTTAGGTTTGGAGCTACGGATAAATAGTTATGAATGAAATCATTTTAGCATGGCATAGGGGCAAATTAAAACAAACAACATTTTAAACATTTTAAACATGGATGGAAAAGACATATTATTAAACTAGACACAATTCTAAGCAAGTTTCATATATAAAATATTTTAATCCGATGCACGGTTAGTGAGTTATTAAATGCATGAACCAGGGGGACTTTTTTGTAAAACTGCAGTCTCGGGAAATCAGCAAAATTCGCAGGACCAGGAAAAAACACAACGGGCCGAATCTGGAACAGAGCATGGGCGCAGATAGTATGCAGCGCACAGGGCGAGGGGAAAAGGTGGCTTCTCACACTGGGCCAACGGGCCGAAGGGGAAGCAGAGCGGCGGGCCGGCGGATCTGGCGAAGAGGAGCTGGGCCTTGGAGACCGAGTGGGGAGCTGGGCCAGGCCAGGGCGTGCGGTGGCCCATGCAGGCGAGAGGGGCGAGCGTCGGCGTCGTCCTTCTCCCGTGCGCCTCACGGGCAGAAGAACAAGACGGCGGCGGCGTGACAAAACTCCAGCGACGGCGGGGTTCGGCGAAGCTGGAGAGGTCGGGAACGGGTCGCAGGGCCCCGGATCCGGTGGATCCCGGCCGGATCTGGCGAAGACGGGGCCAACGACGAGCTCCCTGGGCGGCGGCGGCGGGCACCTGCGAGAGAGAGGGAGAATTTAGAGGGAGAGGCCGAAGGAGGGAGGAGAAGGAAGTAGAGAGGCGGGGCGGCGAGGCTGTCTTTCTGGAGGTCTCTGGCGATGGGCGGCGCTCGTCGCCGGCGAGCGCGGGCGACGGGGCAACGCGGCGGAGGAGCTCGGATCGGGATCTCCTCTCCCGATCTGGAGCTCGGGGAGCAGGGCCGGCGCGGTGCGGGCCTCAGAGCCCAGATCGGGGCCCGGGCGGGCCTGGAGCGGGCCTGGCGGCGCGGGGCGATGTGGGGCGCGGGGAGGCGGCTGGCTGATGATTGGGGGCGCAGATTTCGAGGAGGAGGAAGGAGAAGGCCAAAAATGGCAAGGGGGCTGCTATATATAGCAGGAGGAGCTAGGGTTGGGGGTTTTAGTCCGTTCCGGAGCCGTTCGATCTCGATCGGACGACCCAGAGTGGAGGTGGGTTAGATAGGTGGGCTAGTGGGCTGTGAAGAGAGGTTGGGTTGAGATGAGAGGAGAGGAGTGCAGCCCGGCAACTGTTTCCGGAGACCGAAAACGTCTGACGTTAGACCGACTATATTGTCGCTATAGTTTAACGGTTGGGCTATCAAACGAACTCTGAATGCGATGAAACTTGACAGGCGGTCTATCTACACTATAATAAGACCGCACGCCAACTTTCGACCCATTCCGAGAACATTTTTCTGGCCACTTATAAAATGCTATTTCGGACATGCCGCGGGCGCGTGCAAGTGTGTCTGGGCTCAGAACGGACAACAGAGAGAACGAGGAGGCCGGGACGCATGCAAGTTTTAAAACATGATGATGCAATGCACATGATGACATGATAAGATGCAACACGTAAGCAAATGACATGGCAACGACAGCGAATAACTGGAAGACACATGGCACATCGGTCTCGGGGCATTACAACACTCCACCACTACGAGAGGATCTTGTCCCGAGATCTAGAATGGCACCGGAGGGAAAACGGAAGAGAAAGAGAAGAGATAAAACTAAGTTGCTTCTTTGACAAACGAGTGAGACCAAAGAACCTTGGAAAGGTTAAGTCATAACGAGAAAAGAATACAACAGAGATGAACGAAGTTGAAAACAATCCGTTAGGAAAAGGAACAAGGAAGAAGAAATTCGAACAGCACTCCGGTTGGAAAGATATGCAGGGCTTAATAAAATGAAGAACTTGAGCAGAGGGCACACACTCCGGTTAAATTGATAAGCATGAAAAGAAAACAATCCTCACAATCCAAGATGATGATTGAAAAGAGCAACATCACAAAGCCTCCGGGAGAAAGAATAGAAGCTAGATCGTTTGGAAGTGAAAGAATTGAGAAGAAAATGACAACTTCTGCCAACAATTGAGCTTGGAAAACACCCTTCCAAGAAAATTATAACGGAGTTGTTGGAAAACCAACAACGAAACGAATAAGCTTGTAGTGGGCTTATGGAAAACATCTCAACACTGAAGTGAAGTTCTGCCACTAACGAAAACAAGATTGGATTGATAAGAACAAGGAGACGAGAAACTATTTCACCGGGAGGACAAAAGAAAAACTTGGGTCAAATATACGCCTCACACTAGGAAAATCCTTAGGGAAGGCTTTAGGTGAAACATGACGCAAGCTAACTCGAACGAAAAGATTGGTGGATTTAAAATACATCATTCTTAACAACATGTGAATCATGAAACATGAACTAAAATTATCAAGAATGACATAATACCACTTCCAATGATACGGTAGAAAGAATTGCACTCCGGATTGCCAAATGAAGAATGATTGAGATCCTATGAAAAGAATCTTGATGAACACTTAGAGAAGGAATTAAATCCTTGATGAACCGTCATGTAGAACCTCCATGAAGAACTCCGGTAAAAAAAGAATGAACAAATGAAATGAAGGATGAAAAGAATAAGGTTGAAGCCTTGCAATGATTTAGATGGATCTTCATGATGAAAAAATTGAGAGAGCTTGGAACTCCGGGAAAAGAAAGATGAATCAAATGAAACCGAGAATTTGAAGAGCCTCCGGAATAAGGAATTGAATTCACTCGGTGAAACAAAAATAAGAATTACATTATGCTCATCCTTCACCAATTAAATTGATGACAAGCAATGGATTTGGCATACTACTTATTCTCGTAGAAAGGATTAAAAGAGATATATCAAAACTTGAGAAGGTCTTCAACGAACCACCGGTAGAATTGAAATAATGAATAAATTGATGAGGAAGAGAAGTCTTGAATGAACCACCGTAAGAATTAAAATGAACGAAGAAAAGATAAGGACAACACCGGGAAGAATTAGCAAATGAATGAAGAAGCTTGAGAGAATTTAGATACATGAGAACGAAGGGATCACGAACTGATTAGAGCTCACTTAAACGAAGCACCGGTAAAATTTGGAGTATGAGAGCTGAAAGCTGGAATGAATAATTCTGATATGATGGCCTCCAGAGAATCAAACTGAAAAGACTCCTGAATTGCTCCGGATAGGTGAAAAGAAATCTCACATTCGAAAACAATTATGAGAGGATGGTCTCGAACTAGAACCATGAATCCCTGAGAGAACGGATAAGATATGGAGGAAAAACTCTTCTTCGGTCTTCAAATGTTTAGAATGACGACAAGAAACACCACCAAGAATTATTTAAACCCTCCGAAAGAATCAAAAGCGAAGAGGTTGAACCAACGATGAAAAGAATTTGAAAGATCTTGGAGAAATACATTTGACTGATGATAATTCATTCTTACGTCAAACTTTAACAAGAAATTTGAGGATATCTCTGGGAAATAAGAAGAGTCAAGTAAGATCCTGGGAAAAGACCTGTGGGTTAGGGCCCACTCAAAATAAACATCATTGAAGTATTTAAAAGATAGATTGCACCAGTTGAATTACATAGCTCAAAAGAGATAACATCCTCGAAAGAGCTTGAATGAAAGCAGAGTGGAAACACGATTCTTCTAGATATCTTGAGCACTCCAGAACAATTGAGTAGCGAGCGGTGAAAGATTATTAGGTGTACCGTTATGAGAAGGCATTTGAAACGAGGAAAAAGATATGACCAACACCGAAAGCTTGAATTGGTTCCACCGGAGAAGAAAACGAGTGATGAGAGACGAACTTGAAGATCCGTTAGAATCTTCATGAGAATCACCGGATAAGAATATTGAAAGAAAAAGAATGGAGAGGCTTCACATCAATAAGATGGATACTCGATTAAGAGATCTGAATCCTTGGAGAAAAACAAAGGGAGGGAGGGTGGGAAAAACAAAGACAATTTGAAATGGATGAAACGAACATCGTTGAGAAGAACTGATACTAGATCTTGCGAATGTTGAAATGATCGGATCCACTTGAAGAGAAACACACCGATTGAAAAGGATTGACATGACAATCTTGATGATCAAGAAGGATTGGTATCCACATCGGAGTATGAGAACACCATTTGGGGAAGGTACGGAATCAACATTTGACTTCGAAGCAACTCGAATACCACAACTCAAAAAAACAAAAACAAAGGATTATGACTTGCAAAATAAGCCGGAACAAACATATGATAGAGATTTCGTCCGAAGTTTTCGTGGTGAGGCCTACACGGGCTCGATCGTACATCACCATCATGTACAAGGCAGTGCACATGACATACGAAGCGTCCCCGAGTCGGCATAGCCAAGGACTCTTTAAGACACAACGAGACCACTGTAAAACCGACCGTGAATAGGCGGACCACTAGACGTCGAACCCCAATTTCATATCATACATCTGTCGGAAAGATATCCTAAGAGCTACTTGAATTCCCACTTATGAAACTCCCGAACCTTTCCGGTTATGCAATCAGGTGTTGGGGATACAGGGGAAGCATAATATCTCACCCAAAACTAGCAAATCCTACATCCAGCTGTATCCATCCTTCAACACATAACCAAGAAACCTTCGGAAATCATCTACCTCAACCTTCGAAAAGCATCCGTTATACGAGTTATGGCAATACTCCCGAACTCCCGCCCCAGTACTGGGTGGCGTCGAGGTTATCTCACCAACAACTGCATAAAAGAGATTTTCGATGTCGGCGAAACTATCTCAGGTATTCCAGAACTGCAACGATAAAATTGTGACGACAACACCTCAGAGCTCAACTCCCCGGGACACTGCCACAAAACCCCTGACAGGAGGCACCAGGACAATGTTCTCGTCACAAAACCATCGGAACGATTCCAAGATACCTGCGTGATCCTAAATTTTTTTTAGTGAAATTTGAGAAGAGAAGAGTCAAAACTCTACGTCAGGATGCCTTACCAGAGCGATGAGGAGACTGGGAAGTAAAAAGAATTCCTAAACTCTCCGATATATAATTCCTAAATGGCTCAAAACATTTTTCTAGACACAACTCGGCCGCTAATAACGATCAAGCAATGGGGCTCCTAAGGTCGGGGAAGGCTCTGATTACCAACTTGTAACGCCCTCGATGCGGCTATGTCTCCCACGTGTCGAAGCACGACTTAGAGGCATAACCACATTGAAAGCAATGTTGCAAGTGAGGTAATCTTCACACAACCCATGTAATACATAAGGGAAAGAGATAGATAGTTGGCTTACAATCGCCACTTCACACAAATACATGAATAAAGCATTACATCATCCAAATACAATCAGGGCCCGACTACGGAGCCAAAATAAAAGAAGAACCCCAAATGCGACAAGGTCCCCGATCAACCCCAACTGGGCTCCACTACTGATCAACTAGAACGAAACAACACAAAGGACAAGATCTTCATCGAGCTCCTCTGTGAGCTTGGTTGCGTCATCTGCACGGTTCAACGGCACCTACAAGCTAGTTTGGAAATATCTGTGAGCCACAGGGACTCAGCAATCTCGCACACTCGCGATCAAGACTATTTAAGCTTATAGGCAAGGTAAAGGTATGAGGTGGAGCTGCAGCAAGCGACTAGCATATATGGTGGCTAAACATACACAAATGAGAGCGAGAAGAGAAGGCAAAGCACGGTCGATAAAAGTATGATCAAGAAGTGATCCTATAGCAACCTACGTCAAGCATAACTCCAACACCGTGTTCACTTCCTGGACTCCGCCGGAGAGAGACCATCACAGTTACACACGCAGTTGATTCATTCTAATTAAGTTAAGGTTCAAGTTATCCACAACCGGACATTAACAAATTCCCATCTGCCCATAACCGCGGGCACGGCTTTCAAAAGTTCAAATCCCTGCAGGGGTGTCCCAACTTAGCCCATGACAAGCTCTCACGGTCAACGAAGGAATAGACCTCCTCCTGAGACATTCCGATCAGGCTCGGTATCCCGGTTCTACAAGACATCCTCGATAATGGTAAAACAAGTCCAGCAAGACCACCCGCTATGCCGACAAATCCCAATAGGAGCTGCACATATCTCGTTCTCAGGGCACACCGGATAAGCTAAGCGTACAGGAGCCGACGTAACCCAAGTTGCCAAGGGATGGCCCTGCATGATGCTCTGGGTTGGACCAACACTCAGAGGAGCACTGGCCCCGGGGGGTTAAAATAAGATGACCCTTGGGCTGGCCGACCCAAGGGAAAGAAAAAGGCTAGGTGGCAAATGGTAAAACCAATGTTGGGCCTTGCTGGAGGAGTTTTATTCAAGGCGAACTGTCAATGGGTTCCCATCGTAACCCAACCGCGTAAGGAACTCAAAATCCGGGAACATAACACCGATATGACGGAAACTAGGGCGGCAAGAGTGGAACAAAACACCAGGCATAAGGCCGAGCCTTCCACCCTTTACCAAGTATATAGATGCATTAATTAAATAAGATATATTGTGATATCCCAACAAGTAAACATGTTCCAACAAGGAACAACATCTCCATGTTCCAACAAGGAACAACCTTCAATCTTCACCTACAACTAACAACGCTATAAGAGGGGCTGAGCAAAGCGGTAACATAGCCAAACAACGGTTTGCTAGGACAAGGTGGGTTTGAGGCTTGGTTCAACAATATGGGAGGCATGATAAGCAAGTGGTAGGTATCGCAGCATAGGCATAGCAAAAGAGCGAGCAACTAAGCAAGCAAGGATAGAAGTGATTTCGAGGGTATGATCATCTTGCCTGAGATCCCGCAAGGAAGAAGAACGAGTCCATGAAGAAGACAAACGGACGAGGTCGAACAGATCCTCACAAACGCGACGTTAACAGAACTAACCCGAAGAAGCAACACCGGAAAGATGCAAACAATATAGTAAACAACCAACACATAAGCATGGCATGATGCACAACCAAGTATGATGCATGTCCGGTTTAAATATGCATGACATGGCAAAGTGCAACAACCAAAACTACAAATTAAGTGGAGCTCAATATGCAACGGGTTGCATATTGATGGAACACCACATCCATTATTTAGTTCTCTCTCGGTTATGTACCCACCAATATTAAATGTTGTTAAACATGGCAAGAGGGTGAAGCAAAAGAAAACTACCCATCCAATCCAATTTAAACGAGGCCGGGAACAACAAACAACAATTCCGGAAACTCCTCATGTGCATATATTAGGTTAGGTCCTGTTCTGCCCAAAACCATATTTTAGAGTTGTTAGGCATGCAAAACAAAGTCAACATGATAAACTAGGCAAAATCCTACCCCATTTACATATAAAGTTTGTTAGGTTTGGAGCTACGGTTAAATAGTTATGAATTAAATCATTTTAGCATGGCATAGGGGCAAATTAAAACAAACAACATTTTAAACATTTTAAACATGGATGGAAAAGACATATTATTAAACTAGACACAATTCTAAGCAAGTTTCATATATAAAACATTTTAATCCGATGCACGGTTAGTGAGTTATTAAATGCATGAACCAGGGGGACTTTTCTGTAAAACTGCAGTCTCAGGAAATTAGCAAAATTCGCAGGACCAGGAAAAAAACACAACGGGCCGAATCTGGAACAAAGCATGGGCGCAGGATAGTATGCAGCGCCCAGGGCGAGGGAAAAAGGTGGCTTCTCACACTCGGCCAACGGGCCGAAGGGGAAACAGAGCGGCGGGCCGGCGGATCTGGCGAAGAGGAGCTGGGCCTTGGAGACCGAGTGGGGAGCTGGGCCAGGCCAGGGCGTGCGGTGGCCCATGCAGGCAAGAGGGGCGAGCGTCGGCGTCGTCCTTCTCTCGTGCGCCTAACAGGCAGAAGAACAAGACGGCGGCGGCGTGACAAAACTCCAGCGACGGCGGGGTTCGGCGAAGCTGGAGAGGCCGGGAACGGGTCGCAGGGCCCCGGATCCGGTGGATCCCGGCCGGATCTGGCGAAGACGGGGCCAACGACGAGCTCCCTGGGCGGCGGCGGCAGGCACCTGCGAGAGAGAGGGAGAATTTAGAGGGAGAGGCCGAAGAAGGGAGGAGAAGGAAGTAGAGAGGCGGGGCGGCGAGGCTGTCTTTCTAGAGGTCTCCGATGATGGGCGGCGCTCGTCGCCGGCGAGCGCGGACGACGGGGCAACGTGGCGGAGGAGCTCGGATCGGGATCTCCTCTCCCGATCTGGAGCTCGGGGAGCAGGGGCGGCGCTGTGCGGGCCTCAGAGCCCAGATCGGGGCCCGGGCGGGCCTGGAGTGGGCCTAGAGGCGCGGGGCGGTGTGGGGCGCGGGGAGGCGACGTGGCGGCTTCCCGTTGGCTGCGGGCGTCCTGCGTGGTGGCGGCTGGCCACCAGGATGGTGCCAAGTGGCAGGGACGAGGTGGCCGGCGGTGGAAATAGAGGAGAGGAGGTGGGAGGCGGCTGGCTGATGATTGGGGGTGCGGATTTCGAGGAGGAGGAAGGAGAAGGCCAAAACTGGCAAGGGGGGCTGCTATATATAGCAGGAGGAGCTAGGGTTGGGGGTTTTAGTCCGTTCCAGAGCCGTTCGATCTCGATCGGACGACCCGGAGTGGAGAGGGGTTAGATAGGTGGGCTAGTGGGCTGTGAAGAGAGGTTGGGCTGAGGTGAGAGGAGAGGAGTGCAGCCCGGCAACTGTTTCCGCAGACCGAAAACGTCCGACGTTAGACCGACTATATTCTCGCTATAGTTTAACGGTTGGGCTATCAAACGAACTCTGAATGCGATGAAACTTGACAGGCGGTCTATCTACACTATAATAAGACCACACGCCAACTTTTGACCCATTCCGAGAACATTTTTCCAGCCACTTATAAAATGCTATTTCGGACATGCCGCGGGCGCGTGCAAGTGTGCGTGGGCTCAGAACGGACAACGGAGAGAACGAGGAGGCCGAGACGCATGCAAGTTTTAAAACATGATGATGCAATGCACATGATGACATGATAAGATGCAACACGCAAGCAAATGACATGGCAACGACAGCGAATAACTGGAAGACACCTAGCACATCGGTCTCGGGGCGTTACATAACACCCCTACTCCCGCATGTCTGAGTATATGTGATATATCTGTAGTACAGAGTTGCTCCTGGAGCTGTATCTGAAAGCAGTGTCACAGGCATCTGGTTTCATATATGCATGTATGTGGCATGCTCTAGTGGCCGGCCATGCTCATGGCTCATGGCCGTGAGCATGTGTATGCTCATGCGTGTGTGTGGATGGCTTGCTAGCTAGCTCTCTTGCTAGCTAGCTTGCTTGTGTGTGTGCGTGAGTGAGTTCATCCCCTGATGGATGGATGTGTGCCTATATATATAGGAGTTGGCATGGGTGGTAGTGGCTTTGGTTGTAAGCTACCTTGGGTAGCTTTCAAGCCACGCTATGTAGGCATGGCTAGTGGCATGGTGCATGTCATGCTTGTCCCCTGGGGTACTTTATAAATCAGTACCCAGGGGACACGGTACACTGTAGATGAAGTCGCGGTATGGTTGTCCCGTCGGTGTCTCATCAGGCTGCAGTTGACTTTGGGCAGTCGGCCTGGCGGAGGAGTCGGCAGCCAGTAATCGGCCTGGTGGAGTAGTCGGCAGCCAGCAGTCGGCCTGGTGGAGGAGTCGGCAGCCAGCAGTCGGCCTGGTGGAGCAGTTAGCAATCGATAGCCAGTAGTCGGCAGCCAGCAGTCGGCCTGGTGGAGCAGTCGGCAGCCAGTAGTCGGCCTGGTGGAGCAGTCGGCAGCCAGCAGTCAGCCTGGTGGAGCAGTCAGCAGCCAGCAGTCAGCTGCTGGCCAGGTAGTTGGACTGAGGGGCTTTGCTAGCCCCGATGTCTTGAATTCTTGTCTCGCCGTCTTCGGGGTATCCGTGTCCAATTACTCCGACAGTGAGTCTTCTCTTCTTTTGTAGGGAGCCTTACACTCATTGGAATAGTGTACGGGTCTTCCACAATTATAGCAATTTCGCTCACGACTAGAAGATCTTTTGTCAGTGTAGGACCTTGACTTGGAACTCCTTTCTTTGCTTCCACTCTTGTAGAACTTGTTGAAATTCTTCACCAGTAGGCTCAATTCCTCATTGAAGACTTGTTTCTCACTTGATGATGTTGGAGCATCACACGAGGCTTTGTAAGCACCACTTGACTTGTTGTGAAGCTCTTCTTTATCCTTGAGTGACATCTCATGAGCAACAATTCTTCCAATGACTTCCATTGGCTTGAGATCTTTGTAGTTGGGCATCATTTGGATCAATGTGCACACGGTATCATATTTTTCATCAAAGACTCTTAGGATCTTCTTGATGATGAATCTGTCGGTCATCTCTTCACTTCCTAAGCCAGCAATCTCATTTGTGATGAGAGCAATCATAGAGTACATTTCAGCGACATCTTCACCATCCTTCATTTTGAACTTGTCAAGCTAACTTTGAAGCACATCCAATCTGGATTCCTTGATGGAGTCGGTACCTTCGTGCGTATCAATCAAATTATGCCAAATTTCCTTTGCATTCTCAAGACGACTGATTTCGTTGAATTCTTTGGGGCACAATTCGTTGAAGAGGATATCGCAAGCTTGAGTATTGTATTGCAGCATTCTCAATTCTTCCGTGGTAGCTTCATGATTCGGTTCTCTCCCATCAAAGAATTCACCTTGCAAGCCAATACACACAATAGCCCAAACGGCAGGGTTATGTCCAAGAATATGCATTTTCATCGTATGCTTCCAACTAGCAAAATTAGTACCATCAAAGTAAGGACCTCTACCATGGTAATTTCCCTCGCTAGACGCCATCTCTCCTAGGTTGTGAAACCAAGGCTATGATCATCAAAGCTATGGAAATGAAGACCAAAGCTCTGATACCACTTGCATGATCGAAAGTATGTCTAGAGGGGGTGATTAGACTACTTGACCAAATAAAACCTAGCCTTTTCCCAATTTTTAAGTCTTGGCAGGGTTTTAACAACTTAGCACAAGTCAAGCAATCAACCTACACATGCAAGTATAAGAGTATAGCAACAAAATGTAAATCATTAAATATGAAGGTAAAGGGGAGGAGTTTAGAGGGAGCAAACACAATGTAGACGCAGAGATTTTTTGTGTGGTTCCGATAGGTGGTGCTATCGTACATCCACGTTGATGGAGACTTCAATCCACGAAGGGTAATGGCTACGCGAGTCCATAGAGGGCTCCACCCATGAAGGGTCCACGAAGAAGAAACCTTGTTTATCTCACCATGGCCATCGCCCATGAAGGACTTGCCTCACTTGGGTAGAACTTCACGAAGTAGGCGATCTCCTTGCCCTTACAAACTCCATGGTTCAACTCCACAATCTTGACGGAGGCTCCCAAGTGACACCTAACCAATCTAGGAGACACCACTCTCTAAAAGGTAATAGATAGTGTGTTGATGATGAACTCCTTGCTCTTGTGCTTCAAATGATAGTCTCCCCAACACTCAACTCTCTCACACAGATTCGGATTTGATGGAAAGATGATTTGAGTGGAAAGAAACTTGGGATGGCTAGAGATCAAGATTCTTGTGGTTGGAATGGAATATCTTGGTCTCAACACATGAGTAGGTGGTTCTCTCTAAGAAAATGTATGTTGGAAGTGTAGGCACGTTCTGATGGCTCTCTCCTCGAATGGAGGAAGGGTGGAGGGGTATATATAGCCTCCACATAAAATCTAACCGTCACACACAATTTACCAAACTCGGTGAGACCGAATACATAAACGTGGTCAGACCGATTCAGTTCAAAATGTGAACGTTAGGCTTTTCGGTGGGACCGATATGATCAACTCGGTGGGACCGATTTCATTAGGGTTAGGGCATAACGTAATCCCGGTGAGACCGATCACATGAACTCGATGGAACTGATTTCTGTCATAGGCAAATAGAGAATTGGTCGGGCAAACTAGGTGGGACCGATCGCTCATTTCAGTGAGACCAAAACGTTACGAAAAGAAAACAAAGAGTTTGTATTGTCAACTCGATGGGACTGATCGCTCATCTCGGTTAGACCAAAACGTTACGAAGGGAAATAGAGAGTTTGCAATCCCATCTCGGTGAGACCAAGATCCCTATCAGTGAGATCGAAGTGATTAGGGTTTCTGGCTATGGCTATGTCAAATAAACTCGGTGGCGTCAGATAGATCAAATCGGTGGGGCCGCGTTTGAGTTTTGGTTTAGGACATATGTGGATATGAGAAAGTGATTGATGGTTTTTGAAGCATATCACTAAGCATTTTGAGCAAGCAAGCCATTACACAACACCTCATCCCCTTTTAATAGTATTGGCTTTTCCTATGGACTCAGTGTGATCTTGGATCACTAAAATAAAAATGTAGAGTCTTGAGTTTTTTGCCAATATGTGTCCTTAGCATTTTGAGGGGTCCACATTCCTAGTCCATGCCATACCAATCATTGAACTTTCTGAAATGATCATCTTGAAAGAGCATTAGTTCAATGAGCTATATGTTGTTAGGAATTACCAAAACCACCCAGGGATAGTTGCATTTTCATGTGCACAGCGGCGCGACAGTGTCGGACGTCGTCGAGACGGTCCTAATGTTGAGCCCGCGCACCAGCTCCAACCGTGATGTCCATTGCTTCGCCCGAGACTCCCGTCCGGGCCGCCGGCTGAGCTCCGACAGTCCGACCTGCTTGAGCGCTACGACCATCACGGCGAGGCGGGCCCGGCGGACGGATTCGGCGAGGGCGAGTTCAGCGGAGGTCGGGCGATGGGACGCCCGCGCCTGCACCGTCGGCGGGCGGCGAGCGAAGTAGACGAGGGTGTGCTCAGAGATGAGGTGCTCAAAGAGAGAGGGATTGAGGAAGGTTAGGGAGGTGATTATCTATAAATACGTACGAGCCAAGCCACCCACGTGCGTTCGAGAGCATCGCTTGGGCCTGGCTCGCAGGAAACTGCCGATTCGGCCGTTTCCAGTGAGCTAGGCCCGAATCGGCCATTTCCAGTGAGTCAGGCCGAGAATTGTTTTAAGAACCATGCTATGCAGACCCAACAGTATATGCATGTAACCAAACAGCCCACTGTGACGCCCCAAGACCGGCGCTCCAGATGCCTTCCTTGTTTTCCGAGATTCGTCGTGTGTTTCGTTTGGTTCGTTGCATTCATCTTTGCATCATGTGCATTACATCATGTCATCATGCCATTATTTTCTGAAAGCTAACTAAAACTCACTTAAATAAATTGCATGAATTCCTGATCCATTTAAATTGAGGGAACTCACATGGTGGTTTCTCTTTAAAACATAGCATCCCAATATTTAGGGAGCTATTATAAAATATTCCATTTTTCGGAATCACCCATAAACACACTTGCAAATATTCCCCATGTCTTTTCTAGATCAATCTTGACTTCAAAACCTTGCCCAAAATTCTCTTCCCATTTACCAAGGTTCCTCCAAAAATCCGAACATATTTGGGCACTTCAAAATCCTACCCCTTGTCCAAACCATTTGAATTAAATTCAAATGCTTTTGGATTGAAACCTTGCAATCTTTCCCACTCCAATTTTCTTGGGTCGTGCACATTTCGTGAGTCCGGGAAAATTATCCCTGTGCCCAAACTCTTTCTCTAACCTTTTCTTTTCTTCCCCTTTCTTTCTCTTTCTTTTCTGATTTAAAAAAAATAAGAGAGAAAGAGAAGGAAGCCCATGAGCCAGTTGGGCCTCCCAACTACCGCAACCTCCCACGCCGGCCCACCCAAGCCATCTGCAGCCAAGGCCCACTCCCTCCTAACCCTCCTACAACCCTAGCCCGCACCCTTTGCCCGATCCCCGTCTCTCCCTTCGTTCTCCTCCTACGCCGCTAGAGAAACACGCACGCGGGCGCGGCCATCTCCCCGACCCCCCTGCTCGATCCTCATCGCTGTCTCGCAAGTCGTAGCTAGCCACCGCAGAACCAGGCCGCCGCCACGCCATCTCGCCTCCACCCCACGTCCCCGCGTTCATCGCGACCTCGGGCCCTGCCATGGTGCCACTGCCCCGCGCTCATGCCCGCACGCATGTGCCTCCTTCCTCGCCACGAGCCTGCTCCGCCGCCTCCTCACCTCCCATGCCTCCGCCGCGCCGGCCTGCGACCGCCGCTGCCGAGCTCCTCCAGGAAGGACACCTCTAGCGCGAGCCGCACCAGGCTCCTCTTCCTCGCACCTGTGACGCCCTCGATTCAATTATACACCAATCATACACGCAAATGTGTATGATCAAGATCAAGGACTCACGGGAAGATATCACAACACAACTCTAGACACAGATTAAAATAATACAAGATTTATATTACACGCCATGGGCCTCGAGGGCTCGAATACATAAGCTCGAATACACAAGATTCAACGGAAGCAACAATATCTGAGTACAGACATAAGTTAGACAAGTTTGCCTTAAGAAGGCTAGCACAAAAGCAACAACGATCGAATAGGCAAGGCCTCCTGCCTGGGAGCCTCCTAACTACTCCTGGTCGTCGGCGACCTCCACGTAGTAGTAGGAACCCTCGGTGTAGTAGTAATCGTCGATGGTGTCATCTGGCTCCTGAGCTCCACCATCTAGTTGCGACATCCGGAAATAATGGAAAGGGGGGAAAAGAGGGAGCAAAGCAATCGTGAGTACTCATCCAAAGTACTCGCAAGCAAGGATCTACACTACATATGCATTGGTGTCAACGAAATGGGTTGTATCTGTGGACTAGACTGCAAAATGCCAGAAGAGAAGGGGAAAGCCTGGCCTATCAAAGACTAGCATCTTCAAGCATCTTGCAGCATTTAGAAGAGTACAGATCAACATAATGTAAAGTAGTAATGTTATCAACCTCGGCTAGAGATCCTTTCTCGACTCCCTGCGAGAAAGCAATCCCAGAGCCATACTATCGATTTCTCATAACCATTTCTTATCTCAAGTAACCAGTTCTAGTTGTATCAATCGGGATACAACTCCAAGTGTCCGTTACCGTAGGACAGGCTATCGATAGATGTTTTCTTCCCTGCAGGGGTGCACCAACTTACCCACCACACTCGATTAACTCCAACCGGACACACTTTCCTAGGTCATGCCCGGCCTCGGCCAAACAATACGCCGCAACCCGACCTAGGATTAATAGAGAGGTCAGCACGCCGGACTAAACCTATGCCCCCAGGGGTCTTGGGCCATCACCCCGGGAACTCATGTACGTTGCGTGGGCGGCCGGTGAGCAGACCTAGCTACCTCCTTAAAAAGGCAGGAGCTTACCAGTCCAACCTGGCACGCGCCGCTCAGTCACTGACGTTTAATAAGCTTCGGCTGATGCATACGACGCAGAACGCCCATACAATGCCCACGTGATGGTTAGTGCTATCAGGCCAGAGGCCCCTTGGATCAAATATCCAAACCGTTAGTGTGTTGGCAGTGCGGTCACGACCAGAGACTCACGAAAGATGTGACCCCGTCGCCCCGTCTCGAGTACTTGCGGCAAGGGCTAAGAATGTCCGGCCATGCCTCGTAAGTATCTCGCGGGCACCTTCCAGGTCAACCCATCTCTACATCATTCGCAGGTACCCCTCAGGGTTGACCCGCCTTTCCAAGTAACAGTTGTAAATACCAAGTATCCGTGTGTCCAAACATCAAGGGGAAAACCTGAGGAATCACCCCCGGTGAATTCCCCTCGATGTAATCATCAAGGTGAACGTAAGAGGATCCACCCTCGAGGTTCACACTTGAGGGGTTGCACGACAGAGCCGTATCGAAAGTGGTTAAGGAGGAAATCACCCTCGATGACCACGACCGAATAGCTACACTACAAAGATCTCATCAAGAGTGATGTAAGAGGTTCCACCCTCGGCACTCGATGGTAACTCTGCAGAGTCGTACAACTAGGGGGGACGATGTGCGGTGACGGGGCCTGGACGTCGATCATGTTGATCGAGTCATCGAACATAAAGCGGGGCAACTTGGACAAGGAGGGGTCACTGATGGATCACTAACCAACCTATACTAAGAAGTTTAGGATAAGTAGGTAAGGTAACATTAAGCAGGTAACAAAAATAGGCTATGCATCTGAGTAGGGTCATATAGAAAGCAGTAGCAGTTCTAATGCAAGCATGAGAGAATGGAAGGGGCGATATCGTGATGATCAAAGGGGGGGGGGCTTGCCTGGAAGCTCTGCTGAAAAGGAAGAAGTGTTGTCGTCGATGTAGTCGATCACAGGGGCAACATCGGTCTCGGGGTGTACCGAAGAGAAGGGGGGAAGAAACAGTAAATATCAAGCAAACATAGCATCACAAAGCATAACATGGCAATATGGTGTGTCGGATGTGATCTAACGTATGGCTACACTATATAGGTAAAGGGGGGATTCAACTGGGAAGGTATTCCCGGTTCCGGACCTGTGTCAGATAGACGACCGGAGGGGGAACGTTCCATGTTCAGATAGTTAGAGGCATATGAGAGATAAAAGGACCGCGTATCCGGATTCGTCTCGTCGTTCTGAGCAACTTTCATGTATAAAACCTTTTCACCCGAGTTACGGATTATTTTCTATGATTTTTTTAAAGTTTTAGCAATATACTGGAATTATTCTAATTCGAAAATAAATACAAAATACTAAGTGTACCCAGCCAGGTGCTAGCGAGAGAGGCTGACTGGTGGGGTCAGGGGGGTCCAGTCAACAAGTTGACCAGTCAATGTTTGGCTGGTCAACTGGGTTCTGGGACCCACATGTCATAGGCACATGTGTTTAAAAGTTTAATTAACAATATCTAAATAGTGGTGGGGCCCCACTGCCATTGACAGAATATGAGTTAGACTTATTTTAAGCATTTAGTTAACTAAGAAGGCCCACACGTCATAGTCTATAGAAGGGGGGTTAGTGCTAAAGGGGATTACCCCTAATTAAACTAGGTGGCTGGCGCAGTTAGCAGCGACACAAGGCCATGGCTGGCCGTGCTCACGCACGAGGCCATGGCGCAGCCGGCCGGCAGCAGCGGCAGTGCTGGCCAGGGGCGGCGAGGGCGAGGCCATGACCATCCGCGACCGGCCGGAGCAGTAGGGCGGGGACGCAGCCTCCAGCGCGGACACGCGCGCACGCGGCCTTGGCCTGGAGCGCAGGGGCGGCGGGGGGCTGCGGTCACCAGCGGCAGCGGCGCGGGGCGAGAAGCAAGGGGCGAGCGGGGCAAGCAGTGGCGCAGGAGCGGCGACGCTAGGATGTGGCGACAGCAGGGTTAGGCAGCGACGCGATATTAGCACAAGAAGTAGTAGCGGCAGCTACGCAACATAGCAGCAGGGGCCGTGGGCTCACGGGTGGGAAGCCCGGCCGCAGGCGGCGAGCGCAACAGCAGATGGCACGGGGCGGCGCTGACACGGCCGGGAAGAGGCAAACAGGACCCCGGCGCAGCCGAGCGCGGCTAGGGACGGTGGTACACGGGCGCGAGGGAGCGCAGTAGGGAGGCACGGAGCGCGCGACCTTCATCCATGGCGACCGGAGCGCGGGACGCGACTAAACGGTGATGGAACAAGGGGGAAAAGGACGGAATCGGACGGGGTTCTCACAGCGGTGCCGTAGGTGAACTTGAGGAGGTTGGGGATGGCTTGTCAGCGATGAAATCAACGGCAAGAGGCGGAGACCGTGCGCGGAGAAGACGACCAAATGGCGACAATGCAGGGCTTCTCCGGTCGATTCCGTTGGCCTAGTCGAAGTAGTGGACCGCTGCACAGCTCCTCGACACGGTGTGGCTTTGAGAGGTGGTGGGTGGCCATGGTGGCGCCCGTTGAACGTCGACGGTGAGGTGCGGGTGAGGTGGATCTAAGGAGGGAAGAGGGGAGAGCGGCAATGTAACGCCCTCGATGCGGCTATATCTCCCACGTGTCGAAGCACGACTTAGAGGCATAACCGCATTAAAAGCACTGTCGCAAGTGAGGTAATCTTCACACAACCCATGTAATACATAAGGGAAAGAGATACATAGTTGACTTACAATCGCCACTTCACACAATTACATGAATAAAGCATTACAACATCCAAATACAATCAAGGTCCGACTACGGAACCAAAATAAAAGAAGAACCCCAAATGCGACAAGGTCCCCGATCGACCCCAACTGGGCTCCACTACTGGTCAACTAGAATGAAACAACACAAAGGGCAAGATCTTCATCGAGCTCCTACTTGAGCTTGGTTGCGTCACCTGCTCGGTAACATCGGTACCTGCAAATTGGTTTTGGAAGTATATGTGAGTCATGGGGACTCAGCAATCTCACACCCTCGCGATCAAGACTATTTAAGCTTATGGGTAAGGTAAAGGTATGAGGTGGAGCTGCAGCAAGCGACTAGCATATATGGTGACTAACATACGCAAATGAGAGCGAGAAGAGAAGGCAAAGCACGGTCGATAAAAGTATGATCAAGAAGTGATCCTAAAACAACCTACGTCAAGCATAACTCCAACACCGTGTTCACTTCCCGGACTCCGCCGGAAAGAGACCATCACGGTTACACACGCAGTTGATGTATTTTAATTAAGGTCAACTTCAGGTTTTCTACAACCGGACATTAACAAATTCCCATCTGCCCATAACCGCGGGCACGACTTTCGAAAGTTCAAATCCCTGCAGGGGTGTCCCAACTTAGCCCATGACAAGCTCTCACGGTCAACGAAGGAATAAACCTCCTCCCGAGACATTCCGATCAGACTCGGTATCCGGGTTCTACAAGACATCCTCGACAATGGTAAAACAAGTCCAGCAAGACCACCCGATGCGCCGACATCCCGATAGGAGCTGCACATATATTGTTCTCAGGGCAACACCGGATAAGCAATCCGTACAACTAAAATCAGCCCTCGAGTTTCCCCGAGGTGGCGCTGCAAGGGGCTCTAGTTTGGACCAACACTTAGACAAGCACTAGCCCGGGGGGGTTAAAATAAGATGACCCTCGGGATGCGCGACTCCCTAGGGAAAAATCCTAGGTGGCAAAAGGTAAAACCAAGGTTGGGCCTTGCTGGAGGAGTTTTATTCAAGGCGAACTGTCAAGGGGTTCCCATTATAACCCAACCGCGTAAGGAACGCAAAATCCGGGAACATAACACCGATATGACGGAAACTAGGGCGGCAAGAGTGGAACAAAACACCAGGCATAAGGCCGAGCCTTCCACCCTTTACCAAGTATATAGATGCATTAATTAAATAAGATATATCGTGATATCCCAACAAGTCAACATGTTCCAACAAGGAACAACATCTCCATGTTCTAACAAGGAACAAACTTCAATCTTCACCTGCAACTAACAACGCTATAAGAGGGGCTGAGCAAAGCGGTAACATAGCCAAACAATGGTTTGCTAGGACAAGGTGGGTTAGAGGCTTGGTTCAACAATATGGGAGGCATGATAAGCAAGTGGTAGGTATCGCAGCATAGGCATAGCAAAAGAGCGAGCAACTAGCAAGCAAAGATAGAAGTGATTTCGAGGGTATGGTCATCTTGCCTGAGATCCCGCAAGGAAGAAGAGCGAGTCCATGAAGAAGACAAATGGACGTAGTCGAACGGTTCCTCACAAATGCGACGTTAACGGAACCAACCCGAAGAAGCAACACCGGAAAGAAGCACACAACATAGTAAATAAACAACACATGGACATGGCATGATATGCGGGATGCGATATGCGATGCACATGCATGATTTGCAAAGGAATGAATGAACCTGGCCTCAACTTGGAAATCCAAGTGTGCCACTTGAAAGGTGAGATGAAATCGCTTGAAAACAATATAAAGAACGCCGGAATCGGAGTCACGGTTTGGAAATGGCGAGCAAAACAAATATGGCACCGGTCTGCGATATACATCAAGTAGCCATCTAAATGCAACAAGTTAAACATACTACATCACTCAAACATGGCAAACAAATACATGGCAGGGATCCATTCATAATGCTTAACAAAAGATGAACACTGAGCTACGGCCAATTCATCCATTAACAGGTTCAAACAAGCATGGCAAAAATGCATTTGGTAAACAGATTTCAGACTTAGTGAAATTAACACTTGTCTGGAATTTCAGATCAGATATCACTCTTTAGAGCATGAAAACTATATGCTACAGGACCTGATCATGGCGAAGTCAAGCATGGCATGGAGCTACTCAAAGAGCTTAACAAAAGTCCCTTAGTGACCTTGAGCCAAAAGGGATAAGAAAATACAATTGCAAGCATATGAACATGGCAAAAACATAATCAGTTCTCAGACTTAGTGAAAACTGGAGCATGCTGAAAACAGATATCAAGTAGGCATGTTAACAAGCTCGATGCACTCACTACAGAGCAAGGCATGACAATCTAAGCATACACCCATCAAGAATGCACAAAATACAAGTTAGACATGGCAAGAACAATACCATAGCATGCACGGATCAACTACAAAATCATCGGCAAAATCGCTAACAAGTAGACAATCTGCCCAGATTCACGAAATAGCAAAAGTAGAGCTCGATTGACTGAAGCTAGGGTGCTCCATAATTGCAAACAAGGACATGGATGGATAGAGCACTACAAGATTAACAAAACATCCTTACTGATCATCCTCAAAAGAGGCACGGATCACTAGGAAACAACATGAACATATGGCCATATGAGATAAACAGCTCAAGGACTTAGTGGAAATGCTAAGTCCCTGAAACCAGCATTACCAAATGCCTCACTTTGCAAGCTTGTGCTAGTCACCACACACATCACAAAAATACATGGGTTGCACCTCTGGTAAGATGGCAAAACCCTTAACAAAACATATGTAGAGCTCATGGGCATAACATGCACACAATAATCATGACAAAAATGACAAATATCTAAATGGAACAGCAGATCCGACAATTAACTCAAGTAGCACTCTTCTAACAGCATTTCGGGCATCAAGATGAACTCAAATGAGAATGATGCAATGAGATGAAATGATGTACTCTCTGAGACGAACATTTTGATATGCTATACGCGCAAAACGGAGCTACAGATGCAAAGATACGACATGATGAACATGGGCATATGAAACGTGGAAAACTCGGGGACTTGGTAGAAATTAGACCTCCAGATCTAGGGTTCTTGGCACGGATTACGATGCAGCACGGACTCGCCGGAGAGCGGCCGGACACAAGGAGGAGGTCGAGGGAGGAGCAGATCCGGCCCGGACCTTGCCCGATTCGGGCGCGGCGACGGCGGGGAGGTGCGTGAAGGCGGCGACGATGGTTGCCGGCGCTGGGCGGCGGTGGAGCGGCGCCGTGGAGATCGCCGGTGACCTCGGGCGACGAGGTGCGACGGAGCATGGGCGGCGCGGCGCCTGCCGGGTGCGGCGGCACAGGGCGCCCAGGCGCGGGGCGGCGGTGGTTCGGGACCCGCGGGCCGGATCTGGGTCGCGCGGGCCCGCGGCGGAGGAGGAGAGAGAGGAGCCTGCCGCGCGCTAAGGTGGCGGCGCCTGGTTGGCTGCGGCGGCGGGGAAGGCGACGTGGCAGCCTCCGATTGGCCGGAGCGAGGTGGCCGGCGGCGGTGGACATGTCCGGCCTGGCGGACTTTGTCCGGCGGCGCGAGGAGGGAGATGGCTAGGGTTTCGGGGAAAAGATCCAAAAACGAAAATGAAGGGGTCTATTTATAGAGGTAGAGGGAGCTAGGAAGCTCCAAATGAGGTGCGGTTTGCGGCCACGCGATCATGATCGAACGCTCTAGAAGATGGAGAGGATTTTGGTGGGTTTTGGGCCAAATTGGAAGGGTGTTGGGCTGCAACACACACGAGGCCTTTACGGTCCCTCAGATAACCGTTGGAGCATCAAACGAAGTCCAAATGACACAAAACTTGGCAGGCGGTCTACCCGTAGTAAACCAAGGCCGCTTGGCAAGTCTCGGTCCAATTCAGAAATGTTTAACCCCCACACATGAAAAGAAGGTAGAAATGACCACCGGAGGAGAACGGAGCGCCGGAATGCAAAACGGACAACGGGGAAAAATGCTCGGATGCATGAGACGAACATGTATGCAAATGAAATGCACATGATGACATGATATGCAATGCAAGACACGCAAGCAATGACAAGGCAACAACAGCGAATAACTGGACGACACCTGGCACATCATTCTTGGGGCATTACAACACTCCACCACTACGAGAGGATCTCGTCCCGAGATCTAGAATGGCATCGGAGGGACAAACGGAAGAGAAAGAGAAGAGGTAAAACTAAATTGCTTCTTTGGCAAACGAGTGAAACCAAGGAACCTTGAAGAGGTTAATCCATATCGAGAAAAGAATACAACGGAGATGAATGAAGTTGAAAGCACTCCGGTAGGGAAGAGGAAAACAAGGAAGAGCAAATTTGGACAACACTCCGGTTGAAAAGAGATGAAAGACTTGATAAAATGAAAGAGCATGAGCAAAGGGGCACAACACTCCGGTTAAAAGGATAAGCATGACAAGGACAAGAAGAAGGTTCGAAGAGAGCAGCAACACAATGCCTCCGGGAGAAAGAAATAGAAGATAGATGATTAAAATAAAAGAATGGAGAAGAAAATGCCAACTTCTGCCACAAAAGAGTTTGAGAAGGCATCCTTAGGAGAAGGGTCAAATGGAGTTATTGGAACACCAGCAACAAAAAAGGATAAACTTGCTATGGTCTTATGGAATACATCTCAAATTATGAGGTGACAACCTGCCAGTAACAAAATCAAAGATTGGGTTGATATCAACAAGGAGACGAGAAACCTATTCATCGGCGCCAGCGAGGTGGTCTGGGGCGACCCGCCCCTGTAGCGACCCGGTTGCGTGAACAGGGGAGAGGGGAGGTACCGGGGATGTTGGGCTGGCCATTGGTTCAGCTGGGCCGAGGCCCAGTGAGGGGGAAAGTCCTGTTGTTTTCTCCCTTTCTTTTATTCCACCACTGTTTCCTATTTAAAAGAGCTACTGAAATAATTTTGTTAAATGTGGCACTTTGCACAAAAAATAGATAGGAACAAAGTGAGGCTGCATAAAAAGTTTGGGGTCAGAAGGAGTTGGCTAACCATTTTTAGAAATTGGAAAGGCCAATGTAATTATTGTTGGACCACAAAATAAAATCCCAGGGGCATTTTGGGAACTCAAATGAGGTTGGTTTCAACATGACAAATAACCAGAGATTATTTGCCACACTTTGAACATTTTAGCTTTCATGTCTGACAAATATGAATTGACTTTAGATTGGATTTAAATTTGAACTGTGATTTGGATCAAGTGAAGATTAACAACAGTAACATGATGACATGGCACCATTAACAGGGGATTACTGTAGCATGACACTCGGGGTGTTACAGCGCCCTTGCCCCGTCCCCGACTGCCTCGCCCTTGCTCCTCCACGCGCCGACGACCAGCGACCAAGACGAACAGGAACCACGCCGCGCCGCTCCGGCAATCCAGCCCGCCGGCAACCTCGACCGCCTAGGGCCTCCCTGGCCTCCCGTTCCACCACTGCGTGGTCGGGCGCCTTCTCCCTCCGTTCGGCCTCAACCACCGAAGCCATGCCGCCTCCGCGCCCCCAAGCACCTCGCCCCCTGCCACCGTGTCTGGTTGCCACCGGTGCACACGACCAACGTTGTGCCTCTGCTCGCGGATGCCGCTGCCAGTGCCCGAACGTTGCTGCTGCTTTGCCGCCCATCTCCTGTCGTTGACCGCCAAGACCGTCTTGTGCTGCCACGTTTTGGTTTCACCAAGTTCCATCAAGCCGGCTGTGTACGTCTACCGTCGCCGTGGGTTTTTCATCAAGTTCGACTACAACATGAAGATATGTACAACTACGCGGGTTCGCCGAGTACGACTACTCATGGGATCCGTCAAGTTCATCTACGTGCGTGTACGACTACTCATCCGGGATGCGTCGCGTACCTCTATGGAAGACCCGAACATCTACGAACCGTGTACGATGACCGCCGCCGAAGGCCATTGAGTGAATAACTACCGTCGCCGTGGATTCGACAAGACAATGTGTACAACTACTTCCATGACGACCATGTACCACTACCGTCACGAGAACGACTACTTCCTACGACCGTCCTGAGAACACCTACTTCCTTTACCGAAATCGAATCGCTCCGTAAACGCACCTTTGTAAGGTATAACCGTCGAGACGATGACCCATGGACGAATGCATGTGTGTTGTATGAGATGTCCGTGTTTGCACCGTGCCCGTTTGTTTCATGCACGTCCCCGTTAGCCTTGCCGCAAACCCGTGGGACACCCGGAATCCGGGATCACCCCACCATCCTTGCGTGACTCGCTCCACACACTTGCTCTTTGCACCGGTACTCCAACGAGTTACTGGGACCCAGAATGTTGCCTTGGCATCATTTTCGTTATCGTCGCCATGGCACCCCTTTCATTCCGTCATGGCGACCAAATGCTTCATATCATGCTCATGTCAACTTTTAATAAAAATTGCATAAAACTTGCACATGTCATCCGCATCATGCTAACAACATCAAGAATGTTTAAAATTGTTGTTTGCATTAAATTGCTAAATGCATATGGGGATTTATCGGAATTGTTGTTTGATGTTTCCGGTCCCATTTAAATTGCTTAGATAGGTAGTTTTCATATGTTTCACCCCTTGTCATGTTTTATAACATTTAATATTGTTGGGTACATAATCGAGAGAGAACTAAATAAGTCATGTGGTGTTCCGTCAATATGCAACGGAGTTGCATATTGAGCTCCACTTAATTTGTAGCATTGTTTGTTGCACTTTGCCCTGCCATGCCTCTTTAAACCGGGCATGCATCATATTTGATTGTGCATCATGCCATGTTTATGTGATGGTTATTTACTATGTTGCTTGCTTCTTTCCGAGTTGCTTCTCTCGTTAGTTTCGGTTTCGTTTCGGAGTTGTGAGGATCCGTTCGACTACGTCCGTTTGTCTTCTTCATGGACTCGTTCTTCTTCCTTGCGGGATCACAGGCAAGATGACCATACCCTCGAAATCATTTCTATCTTTGTTTGCTAGTTGTTCGCTCTATCGCTATGTCGCGCTACCTACCACTTGTTTATCAAGCCTCCCAAATTGCCATGATAGCCTCTAACCTTTTCAACCATTGTAGCAAACCGTTGTTTAGCTATGTTACCGCTTTTGCTCAGCCCCTCTTATAGCGTTGTTAGTTGCAGGTGAAGTTGAAGATTGCTCCATATTGGAACATGTTTATGTGGGGATATCATAATATCTCTTATTTAATTAATGCATCTATATACTTGATAAAGGGTGGAAGGCTCAGCCTTATGCCTGGTGTTTTGTTTCACTCTTGCCGCCTTAGTTTCCGTCATACCGGTGTTATGTTCCTTGATTTTGTATTCCTTACGCAGTTGAGTGTTATGGGAACCCCTTGACAGTTTGCTTTGGATAAAACTCCTCCGGCAAGGCCCAACCTTAGTTTTAACATTTGCCACCTAAGCCTTTTTCCCTTGAGTTCTGCAGACTCAAGGGTCATCTTTATTTTAAAACCCCCAGGCCAGTGTTCCTCTGAGTGTTGGTCCAAACTGGGCGATGTTCGGCGCCCCTGGGCAACCAGGGTCTATGCCAACCCGACGTCTTGCCCATCCGGTGTGCCCTGAGAACGAGATACGTGCGACTCCTATCGGGATTTATCGGCACATCGGATGGCTTTGCTGGTCTTGTTTTACCATTGTCGAAATGTCTTATAACCGGGATTCCGAGACTGGCCGGGTCTTCTCGGGAGAAGGAATATCCTTCGTTGACCGTAAGAGCTTGTGATGGGCTAAGCTGGGACACCCCTGCAGGGTTAAAACTTTCGAAAGTCGTGCCCGCGGTTATGTGGCAGATGAGAATTTATTAATGTCCGTTGTAGAGAACTTGACACTTAACTTAATTAAAATGCATCAACCGCGTGTGTAACCGTGATGGTCTCTTCTAGGCGGAGTCCGGGAAGTGAACACGGTCTTGTGTTATGCTTGAACGTAAGTAGTTTCAGGATCACTTTTTGATCACTTCTAGCTTCTCGACCGTTGCGTTGCTTCTTTTATCGCTCTTATTTGTGTATGTTAGCCACCATATATGCTTAGTGCTTACTGCAGCTCCACCCCACTACCTTCTCCTATACATAAGCTTAAATAGTCTTGATCTCGCGGGTGTGAGATTGCTGAGTCCTCGTAACTCACGGATACCTCCAAACAGTTTGTAGGTGCCGATGATACCAGTGCAGGTGTTGCTACCAAGCTCAAGTGGGAGCTCGATGAAGATTTTGGTCGTTATTCCGTGTCTTTTCCGGTTGATCAGTAGTGGACCCCAGTTGGGACGATCGAGAATCTAGCATTTGAGGTTGTCTTCTTTTATTTTGGTTCCGTAATCGGACCTTAATTGTATTCTCGATGATGTATGTTTAACTTGTTATTTGTGTGAAATGGTGATTGTAAGCCAACTCTTTATCCCATTCTTATTCAATACATGGAATTGTGTGAAGATTACCCCACTTGCGACTAAATCATCATGCGGTTATGTCTATAAGTCATGCCTCGACACGTGAGAGATATAACCACATCATGGATGTTACACCCATCTTCAACTTTCAAAAAGAAAAATAACCCACCTTCAAAAAGTGTTGCATCACACAGACTTGATTGGGCTCGATGCAGGCAACCAAACTCGCCCCTATGCGTGAGCCAGTCCGACGGTTTCCGAGGGCACCGTTGTGCATCTGGCGCGGTGGCGCCTGTCATTGCCCTTTTATTCACCACTCTCTTCTGGCCCCGGGGGGCCCCACACGTCAGCACCGTGGCGCGGCTGAGACTCCCATCTCCGTTCCAGGACAACACTTTCCTTCCCACAATCCCACTTCGCCACCAACGGCGAACCCGCCAATCTCCCCTGCCTCAACCGGGCCATTGGAGACCGGGGTTTCGCTTCGCTCGTAAACCCTAATCTAGTCCACCTTTCGCCAATCCAGTCCAGTACCTCGACGGTCAGCCTCTCCGATCCCACCCGATGCCCCGACCTCGACCCCGCGGGCGGGGCAAAACCAGATCCGGCTCGCAAAGGATGGATCCCGAAGAGGGCACCACACCACCGGCTCCGGAACAGGTGGCGTGTGATCCGTCGCAAGAAGAGAGTGCGGCGCCGGTGGTCGAAGAGAGGGCAGACACTGACGCGGTAGCGGGAGAAGACCAAGGGGCGAGTGAGAACGAGGCGGAACGGACACGCGAAGAGCTCGAGCGGACGGTCACGGAGCTCAGCATCCAGAACGAGTACCTCAAGTCCCAGATCGCCGGTGCTCAGCAGCTGGCGAATAGCGCCGAGGTGGGAATAGGCAGTGGGAGGGAAGACGAGGATGACTCCGAGCTCGTTAGGAGCTTGAAGGAGCAGGTCGAAAGGCTTAGCAAGGAGGTTCAAGAGCAAAAACAGACGCAGAAGGTTGCGGAGGCGGCCCTCGAGCACGTCAATATGTCCTACGCCGAGGCGGACGACAAGGTTCAGGAGCTCACGGCGAAGCTCAACCAAGGTTAGTTGCTACCCTCCCCGACGCTTTGATATTGGTCTGGTTGCGGAACTTGGAATGCCGTGGTTGATCGGCCCGATTCTTCTAGTTCTGTGGGCGAGCATTAAAACTGCCCACACATTCCGGCGCAGCTATGGCGGCCCACACGACCTTGTGGCAACTGCTCACCCCCACCCTGTGAGCGGGAATGCGTGTGTAATCAACTTTAGTTGCCATGTGTAATTAACTATAGTTGCCATGTCTGCCATGTATCATTAAATATAGTTGTCATGTGTAACTAATTGGAGTTGCCACGTGTGGTCAAACCATAGTTGCCATGTATGGTCAACTATAGTTGTCGTGTTTGATTAACTAGTTGCCACGTATGCACATTGTGTAACTAATTGGAGTTGCCACGTGTGGTTAAACCATAGTTTTCATGTATGGTCAACCATAGTTGCCGTGTGTGATTAACTACTTGCCAAATGTGCACAACTGTAGTTGCCATCTATCATGCGAGTGTCATGTGGGCGAAGAGCAGTTTCACCTACACGTTCGGGCGAGGAGCGCCCACACGTGGCACTAAATGATAACGCCCACATGACGCTGGGTGCTTACGTGGCTCTCGACCCAGATGGCAACTGCTTCAATATTCGTGCAAATGGATCGAACGGCATCGACTGCGTTTGGGCCATGTTGATAAGTGCCACACGTGTGGGCGTTATCATTTAGGCTAGTTTTTCCTGCTCCAGTTTTCCAAACTTGTTTAAACCATTTAGCTTGAGATTATTATGCTTCTCTGAATAATGGCAATATCGACTTCTGGACCTTTTTTGCTTGATCAGAATGCACCTTTTTATGTGTAATGTGGCCAGCGCTTTTTTGCTTCCTGTCGTTGCACATTTCCCTTTTTTATAGAATCCAAATCATCATTCATTCCCATGTATGTAGCTCAACTGAAGATTGAAAAAGAACTAAAGGAACGAGATGACAAATATGTTGAGTTGGATACTAAGTTCCAGAGGCTTCACAAGCGTGCGAAAAACCGTATACAAGATATACAGAAGGTAACCACTTCAAGCTTTCTGTACATTAACTTGAGAATAGTGGTTGCATCACTTTCTAAAATTTATGCATTCAGTTTGGAAATCACTCGATGTCTGCTCAAGAATTTGCGCGAGTTATAATTTTTGATTTTTTTAATGACGCCCCTGAAGAGATATATGGACTGGAATATCACCAAAGAACTCGCCATGGACAGGGGCATGGAAGTTAGCTATCCACGTGCTAGAACTATGAGTTGGTTTCGAGATAATATAACCATGAGTTGTTGTTTCTTGTTCATTCGTGACACGGTTTTCTTTCTTAACAGGAAAAAGATGATCTGGAAGCTCGGTTTAATGAGATTAATCAGAAGGCTATGGAAACTGCTTCTCTACAGCTAGCGGCACAACAGGAACTGGAACGTGCTCGTCACCAGGCTAGTGATGCTTTACGGGCAATGGATGCTGAAAGACAGCAACTGCGGACTGTGAACAACAAGTGAGTAATGTACTGGTCTCACTGTACAATGTTGTCGTGTACATGACTTAAGGTACAACGGTGCTAGCCGCCAGATGGAGAGGGGGCCATCTATTTAATGATGTACAATTTAGAATATATAGCTAGCTAAAGGGCAGAGATGTAGCAGGGATTTGAGGGACTTGGGTAATGTACTTGATCTATCTTTTGCTTAATCTCAGTCACAATATGGCAACCTCTTATACAGAGCCCCACTGCCTTAGAACCTCCTAACTACTGTAAATGCCTTTTCAACTTCTAGATATGAGGTTAGGAATGAGACCGAGTTGACCTACTGGCCCAGTTCACTCAACTGGGGGATCAGTTCCCACTCAATTTTTACTTCACTTTGTGCACAAAACTCTTAAATTAGTGAAGCAACTAATATGGGTGGATCAGCCCAACACGCCCAGCTTGCATCCGTAAACAAGACTAATAATGTTGCAACCTTTCTTATATAGAGCTGCCCCACCATAAACCAAGTAAAACCTCCCAACTACTAGAGATGCCATTCAACTGCTAGTTATAGGCACGACGAAACTTTGTTGACCTACTGGCCCAGCCACCACACTGGTGGATCAGTCGCCACCAATTTTTACTTTACTTTGTGAACAAACTCAGTGAAGAAATAATTAGCGCCCAACCCGCCCAGCTTGCGTAGTTAGATAAGATTCTATCTTTTAAAGAGTAAAATGCACTTGAGGTCGATAAGCTCACCTTCCAAATCTGCTGCTCTCCGCACCGCCACGATGTCAGGCACCAAGCAAGCCTGCACACGAGGTGATCCAGGGAAAGAGAAGCCACTGGTGAGAGTCCATTAATCTGTGGAGGTGGCGTGGCGATGTTTTCTGGCAGGCTGGATTTGGAGAAGAATTGGTCATTGGCGATGAGCGGGGCTACTCCCCTCTGTTGATGACAGTCTTGGATCCTTTGGTGCTTCCAAATTTGGTTGCTGCAGTCAATATCCTCTCCTACCCTGGATTTGGGAGGTTGGGTTGTCACCTACATCACGCAGCAAAACAAGAAAGGAACACGCTAGACTGATGGAGCAAGCAGCCTAGCTTACAGTTACTCCTTCCGTCCGACAATATAAGATTGTTTTGCAAACTATGTTAGCTTGCAAAATGATCTTATATTATGGGACGGAGGGAGTAGTGTTTAGTGGTGGTAATTGACATGATGGTAAACTGAGTCAATCTGGATTCAGATAAACGGTGTTAGGGAAGTAGCAACTTGTATTTCGGGGTGGCCCTAGGCCAGTATATATACACGTACAAGTGTGGTACAATATGCAGAAAACCCCTTACAAAAAAGGGCAACCCGGCGCACTTAACCCTGCTTGCGCAGGGTCTGGGGAAGAGTCTGACCACTTGGGGTCTTTAGCATGCAACTTTTCCCTACATTTCTGTAAGAGGCTGTTTCCAGGACTCGAACCTGTGACCTCATGGTCACAAGGCAACAGCTTCACAGTCAAAAAACCCTTTATAGAACGGGGAAAATACAAAAGGGTACACGACTAAATATATATAACTCTAACCCCCCTTGGAATTCATAGCGGAACAGGTTAAGGGGGTGATTGTTAGAGTTAACCTTGTTATTTAGTTTTCATCATATTTTGTTTCATGCATATAGTTGAGTCATGCCGCTAGGAGCTGTGGCTGTGTACGACGTCTGAGATGTGATTCACGGTACACATGCAAAGCTACTACTATTAGTTAGTTGCATGCATAGATTAGTTAGTGGCTTAGTGCATGCATGAGCTGTTTGTTGGGCAGCTGGGTCATACTAGATAAAGGAGAGAATCCAGGGATTAGTTAGCTGGACATGCTCGTACGTGGTATGGTGGCTGAGTGTGGCGGTTGGGATAGGCGTGCGTGTGGCCATCTCCTGTGTATATATGTTGCATTGAGTAAATGAAAGAGAGACCGAGTGGGCTGAGGGAAAAGATGTAGCGCCTATGCTCTCATCGGGAGATATAAGCAAAGCTAGCAGTCTCCAAGTGAGGTGTGTGCGTGTGTTCCCTGGTCACATGTGTTCTTGTGACAAACCATAGAAGAGAGAGCTTGAGGTAGAAGAAGAAGCGGCGCTGCAAGGAGAGGCGACGCCGACAAGAAAGACATTCTTAACATCAAGCTGAGTCACAGACCCATGGCGAATAGAGGCCACAACAAGAAGTGTGCGAACAGTGGTCATATGGGCCACATGAGAAGTCTCGTGCAATCACGACCATGCTCGCGCTGAAAGAACATGTAATGAACACTTAAGAGAATCATTAGAGCGAGTCTTAACCTTGTAGGCCCACTTACAAGTGATGGAATGAACATGTGAAAGAAGAGAAACAAAATCCCATGTAATGGTGCGCTCAATAGCATCAATCTCCTTGGCCATCGCAAACTGCCATTCGGGATGAACAACATCATGATAAGAAGTCTGCTCAAGAACAACAACGTTAGCGCTTGGAAAACTAAGGCGGTCTACATGCGGAAGCGGATGAGCACACAAGCGATAAGTTGGCTGAGACGAGGAAGAACAACATCACGATAAGAAGTCGGCTCAAGAACAGCAACGTTAGCGCTTCGAGGAAGATGGCACATTAGAAGTAGATGGCGCATAGACCTTGTCAGCTTCGGCCGTGCGCTGTCCACGGAAAAACCGCTCACACATATAGATCCAACCAAGAGGATCGACCGAACCATCATACATAGGGAAGTTGAGCTTGTGGAAGCGAACGCCAGAACCGGAACCTGAGCCGAGGTGATTGTTAGGTAGAGGCGGAAGGGAGGTGATGGGCGGGGTGGATCCATAGATGGGTTGTGTAGGGGGGTGCGGCCATAGCGGCGTATGAAATCGGTTCACGGGTGGAGACATGAAGGCGGTAGAGGTGGCGGTGAAAATCTGCTGCCGCTGGTGATGGTAGGGCGGCTGCAGGTAGGTGGGTGGCAACATTGGGGGTGGGATTTGGGCTGTAGGGTGAGGGTGCCAGGTGGCCCAGATTGATATTAGGGGTGGCTGTGGCGAGTAAGGAGATTGCTGTTGGTGGGAAAAGGGTGCTGGCGGCTGATGTTGGTTGGCAACAAAAGTGAGGGGGTGGTGGGGGTGGACAATCTGCCCGGCTGGTGGAAGTCCGATGGCGGCGATTTCTCCCGCTGGAGAAGGAGACACCAGAGGTGTTGGTGAGGGGGAGCACCATAGTCGAGTCATCATTGGGGAGGAGGGCCGGGCTTGCGGAGGTGGCGTCATGGGCGGCTGCTGCAGTCGTGGAATCTGGAGATGGGGGCACGACAGACAGCCGTTGCTTGAGTCCCGTCAAGAGCTGCACCATGTCGGCAAGGAGCGCCTGATCCTCCGCTCGTTGGATTGCTAAGGCCTCCAATTGCTTTGTGATGATGTTCATCAGCTCCACAACCTCGATCTCAATTTCATTGTCCGCCATCATAGATGGATCTGATACCAAATTGGAAGAACTAATACTGACCTAACCCTAATTACTGAAAAGTAGATAAAAGTAAACAACAAAGGGTCGACTCCTTAATATAATAGACAAGACTCTGGCCAACAAGCCGGAAATCTATTCAAACTCTAATAGAATCTCTAAACTGACAAGACTCTTTCCTAACATGGGCTGGTCCACATAACAATCTTGAGTCATATGGAAAGATGCTCTAATATCAAGAATCCACACATATGTACCTGCCTGTGTACAAGGTGGTCTCATAATGCCAGAAGAGTCGCTAGAAGAACGAGCAGAACTTGTCAATGGAGAATCGGAAGATGCAACTAGCATGCATCAAAGTCGCGCAACCTCCTGCTCAGTCAGGGGCTCATATGAGGATGTTGACGTAGAGGCACTTGATAATGGAGAGCCGGAGGCAGTCAGCTGGCCGCGAAGTCGCACAATCTTCTGCTCACTGAAGGACAGAACCGGCGTAGTCAACGTAGCAACATCAACAAAGGAGTGGCCACCGCCTCCTGTGGAGGCCGCTGGAGGAGGCGGTTTAGCATGACCAGTATCTTATGCAGAAGCCAGTGCATGAGACGAGGTCGCATGTAGACAAGCACCAAGGGCCAAGGGAAGGCGCGTGTGTGAGGCGTAGTCGATGGAGCGAGATGCACCAAAAATGCCGTTGAAGTCGCGAGAGGAGTCGAGGTAGAGCGACAATCACCATGTGTGGAGGTCGCAAAGAGCGACCACCATGACCTTATGTAGAAGTCGCTGTAGAGCGACTAGCACAACCTACGAAAGACGCCAAAGGGGACGACGTCACAGGCGGACAAGCACCAAGCATTGAGAGGCGGCGCATGTGCGAGACATGATTAGTGTAGGGAACACCGTCAAAAATCAGCGGGCAACAAGGAGGGAAACCGTGCCCAATGAAGACATTGCACCTTTTCTCTCTTCTCTCTTTTTACTTACTTTTATTTGTAATCAGTCGATCCAACCGAACAGAACACAATAGCCTGGGCAGACTGCTCGATGGAGGAGGACAGGCGGCGGCTGGCTGAACCGAAATAGGAAACAATCCGTGCACTTCGAATCAGACACTATACCATGAACAACAGTTAGTAGCAGCAGGTATTGGCTTGTAGCAACCAGTAGCATGGCCAGCAAGCCACAATAGAGCAGTAGCAGCCTGCGCCGTCGTACACGGGGCAGTAGCATGCATGCGGAAGCCGGCGGACGAGGCGAATGCACGGAACAACAGCCTCACACACGAGAAGCCGACGATGGACGACAGGATGCTGGCGGACCAGGTGAAGGCGACGGCAGATAGGCGAAGGGCGGGACGGCGGACGAGGTTGAGATCGGCGCATCGGCGGAGGACTATGCGGAGGCTGCAAACGTATGCGGAGAGAAGTGGTCAATCTAGCTGATTTAGGACAGTACGACGGTTGTGTCTTGGAGAAGGAAACGGGAAGGCATGGGCAAGAAGGCGGTGGCGTGAGAATTTGGATCGAGGGTAAGCAGTACAAGATCGACCAGAGACACGAGTTGTGACCTGGAAGGGAAAAAAACTAGGCTCTAATACCATGTTAGGGAAATAGCAACTTGTATTTCCAGGTGGCCATAGGCCAGTATATATAGAACGGGGAAAATACAAAGGGGTACACTGGTAAATATATATAACTCTTAACAAACAGAAACCACAGCTAGCTAATAAAACTTTCTAGTGCCTTAGCATGTAGAGGACGATGAAGCGGGGGAGCATGGCCTGAATGTCGAACAGGATGAGCTTGCCGCCACCTCGTAACTCTGTTTGCCGTCGGCGCTGCAGCGTGAGTCAGCATGCATGCTCTACGTGTCCTTGAAGCACGCCACTGTCTACTCCCAAAAGAGCTTCTGCTGGGACATGTACGCGCTGCATGACCGCTTGCAACGAGGCCACCCTTCTTCTCCTTTCGCCATGTAAACACAACACTTAGCTTCACCTGTCCTCCGCAATTCCATTTCGCCCAGCTCACCACTACTCGTCATTCTTCTCTAGCTCCCTATCACTTCCCATGGCTCCACGCTCTGCTCTCTGTTTTCAAGAAAACTGAATAGTCAATATGCACTCTATATCTGGTGCCATTTGCCACCTGACCCTGGCCCAGCAGGCCTCGTTATCATCGAGAGAACAGCAGGAGGTAGAGATGATTGCACGGAGCAACTGTACGACAATACAAGCACCGTGTCCTGTGATAAGATGGTCAGGGCAGGGAGAGAAGAACAGTGGCAGTGCATGCTGCGCAGGATGCACCGTGGGTGGAATATTTGGGACTAAAGTGGACCCCACACAGCTGGCAATATTTATGCACATACCATCTTGCAAAGTTAACAACACATTCCACTTTTGTTCTTGTGTGTGCGTTTGGGGAGGGGGGGGGGGGTATATTACGTGTCACATGTTCATATCTGGTACTCTTGCACAATCAGCCATTGTTCAAAATGTTGGCCGATTAATCCCTACTCGGTGGTGTTAAGGAGTATTAGTATTGGTCTAGGAGTCCTTATTAGTCTATGTTTAGTTTTCTTGCACCTCAAGTCACGTGTAATATATATATGCCCCTTGGGCCTTCAATAAAGTTAAGTTGCTTTCCTAACATGGTATTAGAGCTTTAGGTTTTTTTTTTCCGCACGCGCAACTCGTGCTGATCCGATCTAATCTTGCGCCTCCACCAACCCCCTCTTGGCCGGACGCTGCCTCCCCTCGCCATGCCGCCATCTTCCTCTGGACATCTCGCGCTGCCCTTCCTCCTTCACGTGCCTTGCCCGGGTCCTCCCTGGTCAATGCTGCCTCCAGATCAGGCTGGTTTGGCACCCTCCAGAGATCGGGTTGGATCAGTCAATACCGTTGCGCAGGATCCCATCGCCCTAAAGATCGCCGCCACCTCGGTCAACGTCGTCCCCGTGCAGGGCTCCTGTGCTCGCGCTGGCTGCTCTCCAAGTCTGCCACCGGGACGATCGGCCCTCCCGCGAAGACTGTCGCCGCCGCGTGACGACCACCATCCCGATTCATCAGCCGCTGCTTTCTGCACGCATTTTCCCGTGTGCAGCCGCTTCTCACTCGCGTGCGTCCGCTCATGCAGCCGTGCAGGTGTTCCTCTCCTGCTTTTGCTTCTGTGTGCGTGGCTGCTGCTATCTCCTACTATATTGGCTGCTGCTGCAGCATGCTTGTCTGCGCTGGCTGCTGCTAAACCTCGTAGCACTCATGCATCTCTGCTTGCTCCTCTTTGTCGGCATCTTACATGCACGACTTCCTTCATAATCTCTTTTGCTAACACAATGGCTTCGTCGTCTTCATCTAGTGTGTGCTTCCTAGCTTTCTAGTTTTTAGTTTATTTTCTGTTGCGTCCATCAAATCCGTTGATATTGTGTTTCTCATGTCATGTGAGTCCACCATACCTATGTCCGTCAGCCTTTTTCTGGCCATTGTCCTCTCTAGGATTTCTGTGGCCTCTCTTTGCATTGTTGATCTAAGCCCATTCTCTTGCCGCCGTGCTTCTTTCGCTATCGGTTTTCATGGGCCATGATTCTTTAAGCAATGCTTCATTCTCTTGATGTGCCATCTTCTTTCATCAACCCATCTTCTCTTGATACTTCTCTTGTATCTTCTATCGATGGGGTGTCTTCCTCTGATGTGCCATCTCTTCGTTATCCCCTTTGGTGACTCGACAGGTTTTGAAGACTCTTCATGCTACGACGACACTCTCAAGACGCGGATTTGGATTATCATTTTTTTAGTATCACACTTCTTCAAATGCAAGCTATTGCATACGCTTTGCATTCGAGGGGGGGGGGGGGGGGGGTGGTGGTGGTGTTAAGGAGTATTAGTATTGGTCTAGGAGTCCTTATTAGTCTATGTTTAGTTTTCTTGCACCTCAAGTCATGTGTAATATATATATGCCCCTTGGGCCTTCAATAAAGTTAAGTTGCTTTCCTAACAGGTGGGTCACTGAGTAGCCGACTAACTGTCCGATTCCCCTATTAATCCCCTACTCGCCAGCCAACCGAGCAGTTACCAGTAAATGATCTCCTTAATGTTGCAACCAACTCATCAAATCTCATGCTTATCTTCTGCAATAGGCATGCTAATTAAACAATATCTTTGTCTTACTACTATATGCAAATCATAGGTTAAGATGTAATTTTGACGAGACACGGCTTGCTTTGGAGGCCAGGAATAATGCCCTTGAGAAACTGCAACAGTCAATGCTTGAAAAAGAGCAGGTACGTACATGTATAAAAAGGGCTTAATAATTTCTCGTTGTTTGAATTGTGGGAAATGTGATCATGTTCTTAAAACAGAAGCGAACATAATCAGTCACATGATCTTGAAGGATAAAAGAGTTGCAGGGGTATACACTTCGAATTCTGAAAATCGTATTAGTACTTCATAGGAGTAAGTGCCAACTGCCAAGATCTCCTACAAAGGTGGAAATGGGGGATAGGTGATGCTGAATGCTGATCGAGTGAAAATAATTGCGTGTTTGGTTGTGTTGCTGAGATTTGTTTAGTTATTTCTCATACTCTGAGTATGCTGAAATAACCAAACAAGATATTAATGTATGCGTACCTTTGGATGTGTATGGTTGATGCTCATGATCGGAGTTAACAATAGTTATTCTGATGAGCTAAAATAATCTGAAGTGGACTAATGTGATGTCTATAAAGATGCTAGAACAAATCCAAAGATCAATGCAGTCTGCGGAAGAAAAGAGGCATGCATCAGTTTCAGAGCTTTCTGCTAAGCATCGCAAGGTAAGGAAAGAGAAGCAGGAAGGACATTTGTAAATGTGAATATGCAAAAGTATTAGTATTTAGGGTAATCCAATCTGGCTTCTTTCTTCTCTTAAGCAATTAGAGAGCTTGGAGGCACAGCTAGCTGAGGTTTCTGCAGAGAGGACAAAGGCATCCAAAACTATTCAATCACTGCAGGTATTAATTCGAGTGAAAAGTTATCTTTGTGCAGCATTGTATCATAGACTAAGTTATATCCTGTGTCTGCCACTTGAGTGTTTTCAAACATTACTGTTTTCTTATGTGATACGTTGTTGTCAAAGTATTCTCTAGCTGAAGAAGATAAGCCTCAACATGCTGGGAATAAGAGGTGGATTAAATAGAACATCCATTGTCTATTGGAATATTTGATTTATAGTTAAACTGTTCCAGATGGTACTCGCGGAGAAAGATTCAAAAATAACCGGAATTGAAGCAGCATCAACCGGTGAAGCTGCCCGGCTTAAAGCTACCTTGGAGGAGATTAAAGGCGAGCTTACTCATTTAAAGGACCAACATGTATGTCAGCCTATCTTGTACCAACTCTTCCCATTGATAGTTTTTAATATATTAGACACCAAACTTGTAGGTATCTTCAATATCAATAGCACATATGCTGATTATTATCTTGTGGAAACAGTGAGCATCCAGAAATTGTGGTAAAAATACTATTTATTCACATATGCTGATCATTTTTAGTGGTTAGCCTAAGTTCAAATTTTGAAACAGCTATAGTTCACAAGAACTTGCCATGTTACTTCATGTTCTGTCCATGTAACCTTGTTTCTGAGTATACCTACCTGCCTGGCTTGATTTAGTTTCTGTCTTGTAGATTAACTCACCCTATGAGTTTGTTCAATCAACTTATTAAAATGTCGAGTAGGTAGTATTTTTTGTCACCATGCATCAGTAGAATATTTTAGACTTTAGTTAACTTCCCCTTGAAACAGCTTTTACTGCTGTATGGTTAACACATTTTTTTATGATGTCTTGGAGTTGGAGGCACTAACCAAAATTGTCCCAACTGATAATCATTCAGGAAAAAGAAAGACAAAGCTGGGAAGCCGAATGTGAATCCCTTAGAGAAAAATTGGAAGCATTGGAAAGTGCGCGCTTTAGATCTGAGATAGAATCTGCCAAATTTAGAAGTAAGTCTGCCCCAAACTTTCTATTTTAATTTTGGAGTAATACATTTATACAGATATTTGGATATTCTGCAGATCAATTGGAATCAGAGTTGTCAACGCAAAATCAATTGCTTCAAAACAAAGATTCGGATCTAATTTCTGCGAAGGAGGAGGTGCATTTTATTTTAAATCTTATCTTATCCAAAAGTTTGTACCTGCACTGGAAGCTTTCTGTCCCTACTTCGTAGAAGTTAGGTACTGATAACACAGGTCCTACCTCCTGGCACCACCATTGGTTCTTAAGTCGGTGACAACATAATACTTTATCCGCTGTGGTTTGGATTTGCTGCGAAGGTCGTATGGGTAGTTTGGTAGAGGAGACAGACACCCAGTTTGGCGATATTTATAATAAGTTGGGGATGGAATATATAAGAGATTACTGTAGCGGAGACCCTGGCAGTATAATAAGTAGGAACCCAAATTCCCCACCCAAGTGAGCTAGGCTCACTTCTTTAGAAGAGATTTTTGGTGCTTGCCTTGTAATTATAATGCTGACTCTTTTGTATGGATATAGGATGCAACCAATACACTGGACTCTTTAACACGTTCAAACTTCTAAGATATGGATTCATAACACTGTAACTAATTGACTTTGTTCATATTCCAACCGGACTCGTCTTGGTTAACACTTCCTAACACGTGATGGTTGCACCAGTTAGCTCTGCATGTCTGGGTATTTTTCTTGATGGTATGTTCCATAGTTGACAGCTCTGATAGCCAGAGTATGAGTCCATAACAATATAATGCATTGTTGCCTCATGCATTGCAAGTTGGTTGTGTTCCAAATGGTGGACCTGAGGACTTTCCTAGGGTTGCGGTTTAGGATGGAGTACAGAGGCAGTAACACAATAAAATAAACATGGAGTTCCTCTGAACTCATCAGGTAAGTACTTAATTAATAGTATAAGCTGCAATATTTCTGTTTGGACCGAAGATGGCGACCTGTACCAGTTCTGCAGTTAAGAGGTCAGCCAAGAATAGCAGAGCTAGCCGGAGTATAGGGAGAAGCATGTTTGGATATGTGTTTACAAGGGTTTATTCACAGATAGGCTGGTAAAAAAAGGTAGCCGGAAAAGAGGTGAGTAGAAGTTGATGAAATGTCTGTCTAGTATAACTTTAATAGGTAACAAAACCTGACAGTGCCTTTACTATGAGAGATTGAACTAGTGAGGAACCACTGTGTCTATTTTCCTTAGTGTTCTGGTTATGCGATGATTCTTTTTAAGCCTAAAATGGCATAGGATATATTATTGACCCAGTTATTACGACACTGCCTTGTGTTTAAAAGCTTCACTGACTTGCAGATGCGAAGACATCATTTAAACATGCTGTAACTAGCACTTATGACAAGAACTCAAAATTTAGCATTTTAAACTTTGCAGATCAGTCGACTAGAAAGTGAGTTTTCCGCGTACAAGATCCGTGCACATGCACTTTTGCAAAGGAAGGATGCTGAGTTGAGCGCAGCTCAAAATTCAGATGTTCTTAAAGCACATGAAGAAGCAATAAGAGTATGTCATCAATTGTTTGGTAGATGTGTAATGTAACCAAATATGTCACAACTTATTTAATCAATCACCAGTGCTGTAATGTAGGAAGCTGAAAAGGAGGTGGCAGCTGCCTTAGAAGAACGAGATGAAGCGATCCAGGACCTTCAAGTTGCTCAATGCAGGCATAGTGAAGAGATTGAGGCAAGGTATATCAGCTTAACTTCGTTGATGTTCTTAAATTGAAATGACGTCCATAACTAAAATGGTTATGCTTCCGGAAATTCTTCCAAGATACTACTTGGTGGTTACTGAATTACTCTTTAGTGATCTAAAACGTCTTATATTTGTTTACAGAGGGAGTATTATTTAAAAAATGAACTAACTTCCTAGCCTGTGTATAGTAGTAGCCCACCTTGTTTGTAATACTACTAATTGTGACAAAAAAATCCGAATGGTATTCAGAGCACTACTAGAGTCGCTTGACTAATCTATGAGTCAGTACTTGGGTCTCAGCTGGACATCCTGACTCGACTGATTGGACTAGTCGAGAGTTGTTGACCTGTTGGCTGTTGCTGATTAGTCAAGTATAAGTAGTCGCTTGACATATTGTGCTGTGCACGGATAGAGTGTGTTCATGTCGGTCCGTGCCCACTCCGAAGGGGATACGCCTCCGATCGAGCCTAGGGGATCAAACCTAATGCGTTCAGTAGTATCTTGTAAGTAGCAGACTAGCAGTATGTAGAGATGAGCAGTATCTAGCATGTGCAGTGCGTACATGTACTCATATCAGCTGTGCGACATGTACTCATATCAGCTTCTTATGAAGTTATGATTCGCTTCTGGGTTCCGCTTGAGCATGTACTTTCTTACAAGTGCCTCTAATAATCTGATAGCAAGATGTTTTTTTAACGGAAATAGCAAGATGTTGTGCTTCTGGTTCAGTATGTAGCCATATACTGTTGTTCCCTCCTCCAGTTTTTTACTGTAAAAGACCAGCAGTGTGGTATTTGTATCAAGTATGGTCTTATGACTGGCAGTCGACCAGTTGAGATTGGTCATAGTAGTCATCATGAGTCGAGACTACTTTAGACACTTAGACCTGTCTGCCTTGGCACTACTCCTGTAAGCTGATGCACGGTGATACCATCAATTTATTTTCTGCAAGCAGTTTTTAGTTTGAGAAACATTTTACCTTTACTTAATTTCCTTCCAGGGATTTGGGTCTTGCGGAGTTGGACAAAAAACTGAAGAATGTCATGAAAAAATTAGATTATGTTACCTCTCAATTTCTCTCAGAAAAAGAATCATGGGAGAAAAAATTGGCAAGTGTAGAGGAAAGCTGGAGATGTAAGAGGACTTCAGTGTATTTTCAGAATTCTTTCCCTTTCTCTTTAATGAGGTTCGTTGAACAAATGTATGAACATGGATAATGCAGTAAAATGTGAGTCTATGAAGGGTCAAAGCAATGGCCATGTTGAAGACCACCTTCAGAAGAACCTAGGGGAATGGACACTGAAGTATGAGAAATTGAAGGTTGTTTCCTGCCCTGTGGCATGACTTGTATGACTGAATGTGGTCTTTCCATTCAGTATTTTAATATATTCTTGATTTTTTTAGGAAGAGCATGAATCGTTCCGTGATATTTCTGATAGAATGATTGAAGAGAAGGAACGGGAGATAGCTAAACTTCTCAATGCAAACAAGGATCTTCATCATTCTTTAGAGGCTAAAGCAGCAGTGAGTTATTCTATTAAGCCCATTCATTGCTACCTTTGTTTGCTATATTGAAGCAGGAAAAAGGGAATGAATGGTGGGCACTCCCTGTTATGTTTGTTCTCACATGTTTTTTCGTTTCTATGTACTTGTTGGAAATTCATGTGCAACAGCTAAGAAGGACCCACTGTTAGCTGGTGATTTGCATCATTCATAAAAAGTCCTTTTTACTCCCTTCAGAGTATCGATGTTGTTCGGATGACCCCAAACATTTTTTGGTTCACTTTCCTTGTCCCAAGTTTTATACCGTTCCCTTGACCTCTCATTTTGCATGTATTTTTCATGGCACCGTCTTTTGTCCATGTATCCATCCAAGGCTCAGCCTACAAACACCGTCTTTTGTCCATGCAGCTCAACGGCAGAAGTTCCTCTAAATCACACAAATGAACATATTAACCATCAGATTATGCCACACGAGATCCTAGCAATTGGATTTATTTTTCTTACTCTCTCTCTCTCTCTCTCTCTCTGTGATCGAGTGGAACCACATTCTGCTCTCTGATCTCGAGTTTGAGGAAAACCGGAGCCTTGCGCACCTTCATTGTTGCCTCCGATCGAGAAACTTCCCCATGAACCTAATCTGGTTGATGCCCACATTCCACAAACAGGTCTAGGTTCTCACAAAGAGGTCTAGTCTCTCAACTCGACCGTGTCCTTTCTGACGGAGCTGAAGCCGCCACATGGAGGAGAGTGACCATGTAACTGTGAAGTGAGATTGACGCCATCGTCGCCGGAGTCACAGCAGGTGTCTGTTTCAGGTGCACTGTTGGATGAGTGATGTGCGCACCAATGGCGTAGGTTTACTTGGGGCGACTCCAAGTGTTGAACAAAAGACAAGCACAGCCATTTGTTTTGACACAAGTATTCCAGAGACTTCACATTCTAAACTTTCGACTGTGCTACGGCTTGGCTCTTTCTGCTTTGAGGTTTCGCCGATGGAGCCGAAGAAGGACGCGGTGAAGCCAAACTTTAGAACCCCTCCAAAGTGCACTAATATTGGTAGTATTTCATGTCCGGTGAAGTACTTCCAGCGTGCAAGCAAATAAGGTGTTTTTTTGTTTTAAATTAGTCATGTGTGATCAGCGTGGCCGGATGATTAATTAGCTTCCTAATTAAAGAATACTAGAATACAAGGGTCCACATACAAGTCGTGCTAGTTTGTTTTTTTCTCTCTCTCCGAGATGTAGAAGGAGAGGATCGCCGTGTTTGTTTGAGATATCGAGTTGGTTACTAGTTTAGGCCCTTACGGCTGGTGTGACTAGGATATAAAAGGCAGCGTCGTCAGTTTTGTATGCAGATTAGTTTGGGAAGATTGATTTTCTTATCGAGAGTTACAAGAGAAAAGTCCCGGGTCGGGGGCGTCAATATTCTGAGTTTTTGCGATCCTTGATCAGGGATTGTTGCTGCTGCGCTGTCGTGATTAACCTTGGGTTAATTTCGATGCAAGTCTAATCCTTTGGTTTCATGCTATCTCCTTGATCCAAAGGCCAATTCTTCTTCTACGTCTGCTATCTATTTTTTATCCGACCGTCGTTGCCGCCGTTCTTTGTTGTTTTGCCACTACCGTGAAGGATCGGACCAACCAGCGACTCGTCGTCTAGTCGAGTCTTATCAATGAGGAATCGATGGAGATTCTGATGTTGGGCTTAATATTTCCTGGGATTGAAGGAGGTGGCTGGCTGCAAGTTTGAACCAGTGTTGCAGATCTGGCATGTGGCTGCCAACTCACCACTGGCGCCAGATCTGCAATGGGGATGGAGATGGTGCCGGTGGTGCGGGCTCCAGCAGTGCCGGAGCCAGCTGGTCTTTGGAGCTTGGGCAAGGCTTGTGGCTATGTCAGTGCACTTTTTCCAAGAAACACTATCTTCAACCTAGGTGATCATATGACTCAAATTCCGTGAAGTCACCAGCAACATGTTGAGATGCACCAGAGTCGAGCACCCACTCCGGATCAGTTCTGTGAGCAGCTATTGTGGCCTTTTCAGTGTTGCCTTAATTTGTACAGATAAAATGAGCCAAACTTGGAAGACTAGCGTCCTCCTGGCTATCATGTTGTTCGATCTCACATGTATCCTCTACTTCCTGCATCGCTTTGCCGAGGGGAAACAACAAAGCACACGTGTGCTGTCACATACTTGCTGCACATGTCCACAGCAAACCAACGCCATTCGCCATCGCCTCCTCTGCCTCGTGCAGCTCACACCCGCCTGGCACATGTGTCCTCTTCAGGTCATGGTCTCTTCCTAGCCTTTCATCTCCTACACGCCTTCCTCTTTCCTCCTCTGCGTCACATGAACATCCATCATCCAGCCGCACCGAATCCATGACCTCACCACCTGCCATCTTCCTCCCAGGCAGCCACACACAGCAGCTAGCCCTCCTCGAATAACTGCATGCAGCAGCAACACCTCCAACAGAAGCAGCAGCAACACAGGCACCACCAGCTCCTACTCTACACTTCAAGACAGCAGCAGCAGTAGTTCAGCCCTCAGGAGTGCAAACCAGCAGCAGCAGCAACAGAAACAGCAGCAGCTCCTCCTTTTTCTCTAATCAGCACAGCAGCAGCAGCAGCTCTTAGCAGATGCCCTCAGCAGCAGCAGAACCAGTCGCACTCAATCTTTCCTTCTCCACTGTTTTCTTCTCCCCTTCTCAGCAGCTCCAGCAGTTCCTCACACACACACCACCGCTCCAGCAACAAGAGTCAAACTCAAGCCACCGGAGAAGAGAAGAAGAGGAAGATGTCGGGCCACGGCCACCAGTGTTCCCCACAGCTCGCGTGCAGCCACGCCGTGCGCTCCTCACCAGCCGCCTGCCCGAGCTCGCCTGCTGCATGCCGCAGCTGCCCCGCCGTCGTGCAGGTCCGCCACCGCCTTCCCCCTTCCAGTAGGGCCCTGCTGTCGCCCGCGACTAGGCCGCCTCCTGGTCCGATACCATGTTAAGAGAGGAGGAGAGGCGTACCCCGTGGCTTCAGTGTGGTGTAGCGGCGTTTAGCTCCAGACAGGATCGAGTTCCTCTCCTTCTAGCTCGAATACCTCTCTGGGGTATGGACCTGGGCCTCTTGGGCCAACAGTGATGTGCCACACATTCAACAGTTTCAGTTTTGAAAAAAAAAGCTTGCAGAGGTGTTGTGCTTTGAATTTTGTATGGGGTTGCTGTTGAATTGTGCATACAAAGGAAAAGGAGCCGAGGGAAGACCAAGGGATTGATCTAACAAAATATACTGCCGAGCAAATAGTTCAGTGTGATGTGATTGAACTTCAACCATGGCCACCATCCTGCAGCTTGAGGACAAGCTGCTAGTCTGGAAAGGGTGTAGTGTTGTGGACACTAGTACGGTGGATGCGGCCAGCAAGAGGGCCAGGGATATTGCAGCAACAGCAGGTCATGTGCTGGGGAAGGAAAGGAGAAGAGTCCTTTAGGGAATGACATTGTATTAGGAAGTTTAGGACTAGGAGTCTAATTCATTAGAAGTCATATTGTGTTAGGAAAGGTCAGTGGCCTAAGCATCCACTATAAAAGGATGACATGTATCTAGGGTTAAGGCAAGCAAGAACAATCAATCTTATCTCTCCAGTTTATTCTCTTGTCCCAACCTATGTCTACCCAATTCGTCGCAGCCATGCCGTCTGGCTATCTTCAGCATGGTAGTTATCCCATTGTGAATCAAGTTCACAACAGTGAGAGTTTCCTTCTCATATTTCACATTGCAATTACTTGTGAATATATGGAGTTATGTTTTGAAACTGCTGATGAGAGTACTGTATTGATGCTACAGGTCAGCAAACGTGACAATCAAAGCCCAGGTAATTGGTTTTCTCAATACTATATCATTTTCTAATCTCCTTTGTTTTCCCCATCAGTTGAATGGTTAAAATTTGGCACTGTTAACTTTTTTTGCGGATGTTTTGGCACTGTTAACACTATTTGTATTTGCAGGATATGTTAAACAGGATGCACTAAGTATTGAATTGGCTGAGCAGCAAATTCTGGTAATGTTATGTTTCAAATAAACTATTCTCTTAAATGTTCAGTAGGAAATTGTTAGTAAAATGTTGCAAAAATCTAGTGGATATTATCAATTTCTAACCACTGTTCCTGTACTTGGCTATACGAGTGGATTCTCTACCCAGTGGGTAGCTAAGCACGACCTCTATATCATTGGATGTTCTCCATCTCACATTGGCAACTAACTACTTCAAGGTCTTGTTATTGGTCATGTGTGTGTGCCACGTGGCCACAGAGGTGGGGCAGATAGGTACTGTGAATAGCTGGTCATCAGCTGCAATTTGCATAAAAACGATCAACTAAAATGGCATCAAGGGAAAAATAGTCGAATAAAACTTTGTCAAGAATCTATCACACAGCTTAATCAAATTGGCTGAAGAATCCATCACATATTCACACACAGCTAATCCAATAAAACTATATTGAATTCATGCACTATCCAATTACTCCAAAAATCCAAACTGATAGAGAACGGCGGGCAATATATTTCAACACAAACCAGATCCACAGGAGCAGCCACGCAAGGGTTACCAGCATGGTTCCACAAGCTCAGCCCCTGCCCCCCTAGTCCAGGACTGCTGCTGAGCCTTCACTCACCAGGGCCTCATGTCAGGACTGTACCTGTCTCGACAAGGGCCTGATATATTAGTGCCGGTTCAGTTTGTCCAAGCACCTATCAGCCGTCGATCTACGATCTAACGGAAGCTTGAGCCGCGTACTCTCTCGACTTGGGCGGATGTTGGCTGCAGCTCGTTGGCTTTGTATGGCAGCTCAATATTCAAGTGGTCTGATCCGGTCCCCCCCTGGTGTTGGACCTCAGAACCTGTTGGAAAATGTCAGGTTAAAGGTTTGGCCCGTACCTCCCTGGTAGGGTAAAGGGTAACATTTAGGTTCTAGGTTCGGCCCTACCACCTGCAGCTTGTGCTGGGAGCACAATACACCAGTACAGCAGCTTTGTGCTAAAAAAGGGGAGTGCAACAACTAAATCATGACCTGGATTAAGGGCGAAAGACAAAACAAAGAAGGCCACAGGGCTAAAAGGGGCTTGTGCTGAATTTAGAAAACGAACACCTCATGGTCAATGGCATCTTTCTGCTCTTGGCTTGCCATTTGCATCCCGTGCCGGTCGATGTCAATAGCTATGGGAAAGACTTGCAGACCAGCGAGAGAGGAGAGGCGAATTGGAGAGGAACCAGCAGGTGGGCGTGTCGGTGGGAGAGAGGAGAGGCAGAGATGGTAGAGGAACCAGCGGGGACGTGCCGATGGGAGAGAGAAGAGGCAGATGGTAAAAAACCTGCAGGGGGTGTGCCAGTGTGCTTACTCCGGTGGCCGGCCGGCTACCTGCGATCTGCATCTTGCGACGGTGGCGGCGGCGGCTGTGTGTTGCGGATGTGTGTGTGTGGCTGGGTCATAAGGGTTAGTCCCTACTGGAACCTACTGGTTTTGCGAGCCAGAAGGTTACCCTATTGGTAACAAACCCAGGTGCAGCTCACCAGGGCCAATGGGCCGAACCAGACCACGTGAATCTTGAAAGGCAGCACCGATGCCATCTTCCTCTCCGGCTCACACGAGCTCCAGCAAACTCCCAAGAAACCGAAGTCCGAGCTAGTTACATGTATTTAATTGGACATTTGATCTGTAATTTTGCACCCTTGTGATGATGTCCTAGTGTTTTACCCATTCTTTCTTTTCAGTTACACATTCAAGTTATAACACCTCGCTAATCAACAATACTTTGATGAAAACGGGTAACAACGGGGATACGACATCTCACAGTTTTCAGCTTACAATTGTGTACATTTCAGCTTCTTGCACGGCAACAAGCACAAAGGGAAGAAGAATTGAGTCAGTCACATAGGCATATCTTGGCGCTTCAAGTCAGTTTCAGCTTAGCAGACATTTTCGGTGGTTCTGTTCTTTCATTTTTGGTGTGAACTAAATTTGTTCTTTGCATTGTTCAGCAAGAAGTTGAAGATCTTGAGCGTGAAAACCGTCTTCATGATCAACAGGTGACTTTGAATCTTTCCCTTTTCACACCTAAATTAGTTGTGTAGCTTTGATTGGATGTGCTGATTAATTTAAAAACACAAGATGATCATTCTAGTCATGGTATGTTAAATATGATTTAGTTTTGCAAATTGTGTACCGTATTTTCCAAATATAGTGTGGTATGTGTGTTGACTTTATTCATGGAGTAAAATCAGCAAAACTACATGTATAATGAACTGTCGCAAAACTGCGCATTGAAGGTTTCATTTCACTAAACTACACATGGATGGTGCCTGCTAGTGAGTGTATTGTCATCAGTCACGGGGTGGGCAGGGCAGGGCAGGAATTGAAATCAATTATCTACGACCATATTATAACATATAGTTTAAGGGGGAGGCAGCTCAGGCTTTCCATATAGTTTACGTGTGAGGCAGCTCAGGCTTTCAAGGAGAGGGTTACTATGGAGGACTCTTGGGAGGAAGGAGGAGATACAAACAATATGTCGATTAAGATGCCGACTTGCGTTTGGAAGGTGGCTTCAGAGGAGTTTGGGGTAACCAGGGGAAGTCAAAGCGAAGCTAAAGACACCTGGAGGTGGAACAATGATGTCCAGAAGGCTATTAAGGAGAAGAAAGATTGTTTCAGACACATATACCTGGATAGGAGTGCAGACAACATAGAGAAGCACAAGGCGGCAAAGAAGACCACAAAGCGAGCTCTGAGTGAAGCTAAGGGGTAGGGCATATGAGGACCTCTACCGACATTTAAACACGAGGGAGGGCGAAAGGGACATCTATAAGATGGCCAAGATCCGAGAAAGGAAGACGAGGGATGTCAAACAAGTCAAATGCATCGAGGATGGAGAAGATCGACTTCTGGTGAAGGACGAGGAGATCAAGAATAGATGGCGACAGTACTTTAACAAACTGTTCAGTGGAGAGACTGAGAGCTCCGCCATTGAGCTGGACTACTCCTTTGATGATACCAACATGCGGCGAATCTAGGGAGGCTTGAAAAAGGATTAAAGGAGGCAAGGCGATGGGTCATGATTGTATGCCAATTGAGGTGTGGAGATGCCTTGAATACAATTAATATGGCTAACTAAGCTTTTCAACCTCATTTGACAAACAAGATGCTCGAAGAATGGAGGCAGAGTATATTAGTACCAACCTTCAAGAATAAGGGGGGTGTTCAAAGTTGTGCTAATTACCATGGAATTAAGCTGCTGAGCCATACAATGAAGCTATGAGAGTCGTCGAGCACCGCTTAAGAAGAGGAGTGACCAAAAATCTGTTTGGTTTCATGCCTGGGAGGTTGACATGAAAGTCGTTTTGTTGGGAGATACAAGGAGCAAAAGAAGGACTGCATATGGTGTTCATTGACATGGAGAAGGCCCAAGGTAAGATACAGTGAAATGTCATGTGGTGGGCCTTGGACAAACACTCGTCAAAGTGTTCGAGCAAGTGATGGCGACAGTGATACTTACAAAGAGCATACTTTGTTGGTGAAGTCCCAACAAAGTGCATTACCTTCATCAAGGACATGTATGATAATGTTGTGACAAGTGTTCGAACAAGTGATGGCGACACTAATACTTACAAATTAGAATAGGACTTCACCAACGGTCAACTTTGAGCCCTTATCTTATTGCTTTGGTGATGGATGAGGTCACAAGGAATATACAAGGAGATACCCCATGGTGTATGCTCTTTGCGGATGACGTGGTTGCTAGTCGACGATAGTCGGACAAGGGTTATTAGAAAGTTAGAGCTATGGAGACAGACTTTGGAATTGAAAAGTTTTAGGCTTAGTAGAACTAAAACTGAGTACATGAGGTGCAGTTTCAGTACTACTAGGCACGAGAAGGAGGTTGGCCTTGATGGGCATGCGGTACCACAAAAGGACACCTTTTGATATTTGGGGTCATTGCTGCAGAAGGACGGTGATGTCGATGAAGATGTGAGCCATGGAATCAAAGCCAGATGGAGCTACTGGCGTCCTCTGTGACAAGAGAGCGCGACAAAAGCTAAAGGGCAGGTTCTATAGGATGGTGATTCGACCCGTGAATTTTATGGCGCAGAATGTTGGCCAACTAAAAGGCGACATGTCCAACAGTTAGATGTAGCAGATATGCGTATCCTGAGATGGATATGTGGCTTCACAAGAAAGGCCTGATCTGGAATGATGATATATGTGAGTTGGGACTTGGGGTAGCACCAATTGAAGAGGAATTTGTCCAACATTGTCTGAGTGGTTTGGGCATGTACAACACAGGCCTCCAGAAGCGCCGGTGCATAGAGGAAAGATAAAGTGTGCTGAAAATGTGAGGAGAGATCAGGTTAGAGACATGGGGGGAATCCGTTACGAGAGACTCGAGGGATTGAAATATCACCAAAGAACTAGCCTTGGACAGGGGTGAGTGGAAGTTAGTTATCCACAGGCCAGAACCATAACTAAGTTTCGAGATCTCATGGGTTTCAATTCTAGCCCACTCCAACTTGTTCGGAATTGAAAGGCTTTGGTGTTTGTATGTCATAACATACCACAGTTGATATAGAAAATAATGGTCTCATAAACAAAGTTTCTTCAATTCATGTCACAACTTTTTTGCGAGTTTGATTTAATTGTCAAACATTGCCTGTCTCCTAGTTAGCTGGAGTTCTGATTACTGCAATAATAAAACAAGCAGAATAAAAAGCACAATCAACATAATTGAGCTTGGCATGAATTAGCCTCAGGTGCAGGCAAAAGCCAAGTGGTTTTAGTTCTGTGGAATATGACCTTCAATAAGTAGTTTTCTGAATAAAATCTTCATTGTATACTTTTGTGACAGTTTTCCATTATATGTGTAGTTTTTTGTGGAATTGAATCATATTTTTATACTGCTGTTCCTAATTCTGAAGTACCACTCAAGCCTATTTGTCTCCAACAGTAGTTCTGCAGTAACTATTACTCAGTGTGCTGCACTCAAGTGATATGGAAGTCATGCTCCTATATTATCTGTTCCTTGATGCTGTTCTGGTCAAATTTTATTTATCTAACTAACCTTGCTGAAACTGATAGTGAAAATTTTGGTATTAACTGTTGTCACATTATTCGTGTTGTGATTAATTTTCGGGTCATTATTCTTTGTGATACATTCTTAGAAGTATGAAAGATGTCCTATTCTTATTTTATCACGTGAACATTGGAGTGCAGTAGGCTAATAGAAGCTTTGTCTCTAGGCCGTTAAGTTGCACAATATTCCTTGTTCTGTGGGATTCTCGTGGAATCCAGCGATGGGAGTCAGTGAAGTCATGAATATGTAACAACAGTTTATGTACATGTATTGTGTACTGTTTAATCATTTATAATTGATTGAACTAGACACATGCTTCCTGCATTTCACAAAATTATATTCATATAGTTTGTGCCCCCTTCCCCTTTTGCTATTCGGTCAATGCAGTGATGAGTTGAATAAAATACAGAACTAAGACCTTATATTTATCAAAAATATCTTTCACCCTTTTTGTGTTCCGATGAAATTTGTAATCTTTACATGACTTGTTATTGGTGCGAGGCCTTCAGTTGGATGCCTGATCTATTGAAATTCTGTATTTCAGGAAGCAATGTTGAAGGCTGAGCTTCGGAATATGGAGAGATCACAAAAGCGAGAAGGAGTAGATATGACATACCTAAAAAATGTGATCTTAAAGCTTCTTGAAACAGGTATCTGGAACTTTTTATTGCTTATTTTGCTGTTGATTGGCAGATGATATGAAACATCGACTTGGTATCTTTTACACAGGGGAGGTGGGGGCCTTGCTGCCTGTGGTTGCGATGCTACTACAGTTCAGCCCTGACGAGGTACTTGTGTACTAGTATATATAAAATGTTTTATCTTAGTGTCCTAGCTTGTAACCTCTGATATGGTGTTTAATTAGTACTCCTTCCGTCCCAAAATAAGTGTCTCAACTTTAGTACAACTTTGTACTAACTACAAGACACCTATTTTGGGACAGATGGAGTACAAATTAGCTCTAGAAGGCCTTAGATCCTATATTATTCTTTTTTTTGAGAATCGATCCTATATTATTCTAGCACATGGTTAAGTTACTCAAATATTAAGGTCACAGGGAAGTGTTTTATTCGGATAACACTGTTAAACATCATGTGACATGTCTATAGTGTAGAATTGGAGAGTACATTCTAGACTGGACAGTTATAATTCCTATAGCATAATATAGATATTAAAAGCCACACTTAGGAAAACCCCATCCTTCTCAAACTTGTACTCAGCATATAAGCATTAACTAACTGTCATTATGATTATGGTAGAGTTGTTCATCTAATCACCTTGAACAAGGACCTGGGTCTATCATCTATGGATTTCTGCTTCCATCCTGCTGTCATGGGTTCAGTTTTGGGAGTGTTTTTTTTTGTTGTTGTTACAAGAAGTACTAAGAATTTATCTTGCTTCCATGCCCGGTATAAGGTTTTCAATGATATTGTTATGGGTTGGAAATTCTCTGCAACAGGAATGACTGTTATAAGACTGATATTAAAATACCAATTATGCCAAGTTGACATTCTTAACCTTGGCAGCTCAATAAATGCCAACATGGCGTCCTCTCAAATGTCGCTTCCTTACCAGCTACAGCATTGTCAGATGGTGGATCGACACCAAATTCATTCTTTGGAAGATTCACATTCTAATACCGGTGCAAGATGTTGGTTTTGATTATCCATATTTTAGCAGAGGTAGATATTTACATTCATGGGGTGATCCAAAATCCCAGCGATTTTACTGATTGTGAAAGGTGACATTCTTTTGTTTGCATGCGTCTCATCTCTTCTTACCTTTCGTAAAGTAGTGTATATTATATAAATAGAAAACCATAACTATCTATATATGTACTTTCAATACAAGCATTCATTCTCAAAGGGAACATTATTTTTGATTTCTCGCTCTGGATATTTAGATTCAAAGACATTGCACTACGAGACGCCGACAGATCCTGGCTTAATTGTCTCTCCTCTAGTCTTGATCCCCTCTTGTAATGTACTCCCTCTGTCCCAATGTAAGACGTCTTACATTATGGGACGGAGGGAATACTTCCTTACAAAAACGTTTTATATTATGGGCCGGAGGGAGTAACAACTATGAGCGGTAATATATTCAGGTGCGGAAGCTCTCTCTTCCGGTGACCATTCAAAAAAGGGAAGGTAGTCAAAAAAGGAAAAGAATTAGTGGGATCCGCAGGTCATGGTTTTCGTACAAACTGTCGTACATGTATGAGCATTCTAGAATCATGCTAATTTGGAAATTTTAGATTTAGTGGTCTATGTGTGTTTTCTAGAATGAGCACTGAATACTAGTAAAATTGCAGTATTATCATCTTTATGATTAGTCTACGACCGACCTGTTTAATATTGAACATACAATTATATGATGAGGGAAACTTGGTTCTGTTCTAACACTTCCACCATTCCAGAGTTGCGTTCATGGGCTTATAATTTCATCCACTATCAACAAAACTTGGTTCAAAACCAAACAGGAAGACGGTGTTTAGCTCCTAGGGTTGCGTTGGCGATGGCAATGGATTCAGGAGGCAAGTGTCACTATAGCAGAGTCGGAGTCGCCGTGTTGGTACAACCGTTGACAAAAATAGCTTCAACCATAGATGAAAAATGCTTCAACCGGCTCCAACCATCCATGTCCAAACCGGTGCCGCCAGGTGCTGCGACCGTCGGCATGAGACCTGCACCATGTTGCAACCATTTGGGCATGGAGCTGGAACCAGTGACGTGAGATGCTGCAACTGCGGTCCAACTGGAGCTGCGAGGCGGCGATGTTCTAGCCACCGGGTGCGTTGCGCAATGAGGCCGCCGATGCGCTGGCCGGAGGTGCTGCAATTGCGGGGGCGCAACACAACGCATTGCCATTAGGTGTGGGACGCACGTGGCAAGCCACCGGCGGTGCAGGCTATGGCAGACGCGCGGCGAGCCATGGGGCTACACATGCTACGGTAGACGACGACAATGGCTAGAGTCAACGATGATGCGCTTTTTTCTTGGAAGCACAAGTGTGGTCAGGGCCGGTCCTGAGGGGGGGGGGGGGGGGGGGGGGGGGGGGGGGGCGGCCGCCCCGGCCCCCAATGGGGAGGCCCCCCCGTATGTGTATATGTATATCTCTGTTTAATTAGGCCTTTATTTTTTTAGCACACTAATAAAGTTTATTGGACGGCCCAATTAGTAGCTAGCTGGAGCGATACATCCCATGCATCGTAAAAAAAAAGGAGGAACTTGAGCGAGCCATCGTGCGCACATTACGCCGCCTTTCGCCTCGTGACCAAACTGCGGCAGATGAATAAGGAAGGAAGCCCGGATCGCAAGGGATCGATGCGGCTGGCTGCGGAGCTCGGCGGCGGACTGGTGCTACGTTCGTCTACGGAGGCGTGAGTGTTTCAGGTAAGTCAGCGCCTTCCACTGTTTCGGCGGTTTAGTTGTGATATAATTGTGGTGCAGATCTCAAACAGATCATGACGAGAGCAAGGCTCTGGATGGTGATCCCTCCCGTGAATCTAGTTGGAATATGGATTGGCTCATCTATCTTAATTTCTATTTGGAGTAACACATGCCATGAACTGAAAATTTTGCATCCCTACTCTGCATTTTCGATGCAAACTTCTTTCAGGACCATTCATGGAGTCACATGTCTCTCTGAACTTTTTTTTTCCAAAAAGGAGACAAGAGCTTTGCCTCATCATATTAATTAAGAAGAGTTTTTACATATAATACTTGACCACAAGGCTGGTGCTACAATGAACTGCTCTAGTGGCATCAAAGAACCTAAGCGTTTGGCCCCTGCCTTTTCCCACAAAAGAGCCTCTGTTTTCACCTGCAAAAAAAAAGAGAGCCTTTCTTTTGATCTTACCAAACATGGTGTCCGGCACGGATGAATAAATTTCTAAAAATCTGGGCATTTCGCTCACACCAAATCTCCCAAATGTAAGCATGAAAAAGGAAGTAAGTTCCTTACAGACGTCGTCGTTGACATTTATCACGGAGTGCCACCAATTCTTTACCGCGTTGAAGTTGTTCCAACCTTCTGAGACCTCATACATATAATGTAGTCCTATAGTTATCGTACAAGGCTCACATTAAACATGGATATGCATTTACAAAAATAACTTGATAGGAACAGAGACCATTGTCTACTTCCTTCATAAGCCATCACTTTGTTTTCTATATTAAGGGCCCCAGATTATAGCCTCGCCCCGGGCCCCCGAATTCTCAGGACCGGCCCTGAGTGTGGTAAAAGATACTCCCTTTGTTCACTTTTGTAAGTCATTTCAGACAACTCAAAATGGGCTGTTTTGTACATTGTCTGAAATGTCTTCAATGTCTTATAAAAGTGAACAGAGGGAGTAGTAGAATTGCCCTTTCTCTCTTTCTCATTTTTTTGTTGGGTTCTTTTGGCCTCCTTTTTTTATTTAGTCCGGAGTCTCATCCTGACTTGTGGGGGGTTCATTGTCTCCATCATTCTTTCCTCACTGGGACAATGCTCTAATAATGATGATCATTACACTTTTATTTACTTGATGCTGTGTTGTTTGTATCACTTGCTAGAGATAGAGAAGTTAGAACAGGAACTGCCCGAGAGGGTTCAAAGAATGATGTCTTCACCTTTGAGCCAGATCTTGTCTCATTCAACTCGATATTACAACTCAAACAAACCGAAACAATATGACTCTATATGAATGTCTTTAGCGGTGTATCAGGATGTGAAATGATCTAGCATAACATGTATAACAATGATGAACGGTGGCTTTTCCACAAATATCATGTCATCTCTATATGATCATGCAAAGCAATATGATGATGAAAACTCATGTCATAACATGGAACGGTGGAGGTTGCATGGCATTATTTCTTGGAATGACTATGGAAATGCCATGATAGGTAGGTATGATGGCTGTTTTGAGGAAGATATAAGGAGGCTTATGTGTGATAGAGCGTATCATATCGCTAGGTATGGATGCACGGGCGAGGTTTGCATCAACTCTTGAGGTGAGAAAGGGCAACGCACGGTACTGAAGAGGCTAGAAAATCGTGAAAAGATAGAAGTGAATAATTATCCATGGACTCACATTAGTCATAAAGAACTCATATACTTATTGCGGAATTTTGTTAGTCCTCGAAGCAAAGTACTACTCGCATGCCCATAGGGAGGAGGTCGGTAGGATTTAACCATTGCGCATCCTCGGTTATGACAACATTCAAGGATTTCAATCAGACATTAAAATGCTCAAACATCCCCACCATGCCACATCGGACACTTAAATGAGTAGTCAATAACAAGCTTTAATATCAATATTCTTACTACCAATGATCATAGACTCATACCCTTTCATATTACGACATCAATATAATTAGAACATACGTTTCATATTTAGTGATCTACATGAAAGTTTTTATTATACCACTCTTAAATACCTATCCTTCTTGGATTAGCCTTATAACCCATGCACATTACCACCTCCTATTTAATAGACTCTCAAAAAGATTTAAGTGGAGCACGAGTGCAATAATTTCTATAAAATATAGCCACTAGCGTGCTCTAACAGTATATGTGAAGCACTAGAGCAACTGCATAGCTCAAAAGATATGAGTGAAGCTCATAGAGTACACTAACAAATCAAATGAATGTGTGTCTCTTTCAAAAAGGTGTCCAACAAACAATGATTGTGGCAAACTAAAAAGCAAATAAAATACATCTATGGATGAGATGCTCCAAGTAAAACTTATATAATGTGATGAATAAAAATGTAGCTCCAAGTAACATACCGATGAATTATAGACAAAAGAGGGGATGCCATCCGGGGCATCCCCAAGTTTTGACGCTTGGGTATTCCTTGAATATTACCTTGGGATGCCCCCAAGGTTTTGCTGCTCCTTATTCGTTCATCCATCGTGATCTCACCCAAAACTTGAAAACTTTAGCACACAAAATTCAACAGAAACCTCGCGAGATCCGTTAGTATAATAGACAAATCATAAACTTTAGGTACTGTTGTAAACTCATTCATAATTATTCTTTCATAATACCTATTGTATTCTAACTTCTCCGTGACTTATACCCCCCGATATAATCCAGAGCATCATTAAAACAAACATACTATGCAACTAAAAACATAATCTGTCTAAAATAGAACAGTTTGTAATGATCTACATAAACTACACTTCTTTAACTCCAAAAAATCAGAAAGATTAGGACGACATGGGTAGTTTGTATATAAATCATGTGTAAAAATTTCAAAATTTTATCACGTTCCTGTGAATTATAGTAATTCTTGGACTAGCAGCAAAAGTTTCTGTTTTTTTTCACATAATCAAGTCAATATCAACCAAATCATCCCAAAGGCTTTACTTGGCACAAACACTAACTAAAAGATAAAAACACAATCATTATAGTAGAAGTAATCACGTCATCACATAAGAACAGAAAGTAAAAGAATTTTTTTTAAGATAACTATTGGGTTGCCTCCCAACAAGCGCTATTGTTTTATGCCCCTAGATAGGCATAATGCATTGTTCACAAGTATTGTCATCTTCTGAATCCTTTTTAATCAAATCATCAAAAACCTTCCTCATTAACTCTCTACTTTCAAATTCTACTTTTCTAGTAGGTGAGATTAAATAGTTGAGGGGACTTTGTTTGGTAACTTTAACATTCATAACTTCAAACTCCAAATCATCACCATAGAGGTCCTCATATAAAACATGGATTTCATCATCAATAGGATCTCTAGCAGTACTTTTAAACCATTATTCACTAAATCCTTCATCAACTCTATTGGTGATCCATTCAATTTATCACAAGTGTTGTGGTACAAGGCTTTGATTAACTCGGGTTGAGGAACTTCTCTCCTAATATTTTCACCATAAGCATGATAATCATTAGACTCCAACCTAAGCATAGTGTCTTTATCATGAAGAATTTCTTCCATTGGTGGATGGTCAGAATCTATTTTATAGAAGGAAAAAATTTCCCTAGCTTCACGGATTATGTAATCAGATTCATGCATAAGGATGATAGTAGCAATCTTTTTAGTTCTTGGGTCATGTATATTTGAAAGTTCAAGGAACATCTTTTGTAGGATGGGATGAATATGCACAAATTTCCTTTCAGTTTAACCACAAGCATGGAAATAGCATCCACATAACAATTGGTTTTATCAAGAATAGATCCATTAATCAATGGTATGACTCCCGTGTAATTAAAGAGTTCTTGGGATGATGTTTTTCCAATTATATTCCCACTACCCACATGATAGGTTTTAGTTTTTAATATTGTGGAGCTTCATTATGATGAACTTTACTCTCGAAAGGATCATTGTTAAGATCAATTTTAGGTTCTTCCTCATGCGTCTCACTAGCACTACCTTCACTAGCACTTTCAACAATAATTTTCTCAAACTCAGACATGATATCAACTTCAAGCAAGCAAACAAGAAAACTAACAAGTAATCTTTTTGTGTTTTGATATTTTTTTGTAAAGAGACTAATAAAAGAAAATACAAAAAATAAAAATCAGATCAAGTAAATGACAATGTAAATGAAGGTACTTGTAGGTATTTGAAGATGTCTACCCATCAACGGCGCCATAAATTCTTTCTGCTACACGTGAGCTGCATTGGGATTTTCCCCGAAGAGGAAGAGTGAAGCAATATAGTAGTTGATAAGTATTTCCCTCAGTGAGAACCAAGGTTATCGAACATATAGGAGAATCACGCAAATCCTAGTGAACAATATCTGCACATGCAAGAGAAAATACTTGCACCCAATGTGGGCAAGAGGGTTGTCAATCCCCTTGAACTCGTTACTTGCAAGGATCAAATCTAGTAGTGGTAGATATATAAATTACAAAGTAAAATAAAAGATAATAAATTACAACAAATATATTTTTAGTTTCTATAATATGATAAAAATAGACCCGGGCCCATAGTTTTCACTAGAGGCTTCTCTTTCGAATTAATAGCATACGGTGGGTAGAAAAATTAATGTTGGGCGACTGATAGAAAAGCACATAATTATGATGTTATTCATGGAAATGATCGTGTATATAGGCATTACGTCCATGACAAGTAGACCAAAGCAGTTCCGCATCTACTACTATTACTCCACTTCGAGAGCGCTTCTATGATTGCCTCTCTACGTATTAAGTTCATAACAAACAGAGTAATGCATGAAGTATGATGACATAATATAGACAGAATAAAACCAAGCAATCTGATTGAACCCCATCCTTTTACCCTTAATGGCAACAATACAAATACGTGCCTCGCTACCCCTTCTATCACGAGGTGAGGATACCGAGATTGAACCCATTACAAAGCACCTCTCCCGCTCAAGATAAATCAATCTAGTTGGCCAAACTAAATGGATAGATCGGAGAGAAATACAAAGCTATAACGACCATGCATAATAAAGTCCAGAAAAGACTCAATTACTTTCAATGAATAATCTGATCATAAACCCACAATTCATCGGATCCCAACAAATACATCGCAAAATAAGATTACATCAAATAGAACTCCATGGAGATCATGGAGAAATTTGTATTGAAGATCAGAGAGGAAGAAGAAGCCATCTAGCTACTAGCTATGGACCCGTAGGTCTATGGTAAACTAATCACACGTCATTGGATGGGTGGCAAGGATGATGTAGAAGCCCTCCGTGATCGATTCCCCCTCCGGTAGAGTATCAAAAAAGGCCTCCAGATGGGATCACGGAGGAACAGAAGCTTGCGACGGCGGAGAAAGTGTTTAGAGTAGCTCTTTGTTGGTTCGGGAATAGTTGGGAATTTATGGAGTTGGAATTAGGCCAAATAGAGATGTGTGGGACCCACGAGCTCAGGTGGCACCCCCTAGGGGCGCGCCGTGTGAGCTCGTCGCTCTCACATAGATCGTCTGGCCTCCTCCCGAATGTTCTAGGGTCCCTTCTGGTCTAGAGAAAATTACTATAAAGTTTCATCGTGTTTGGACTTCGTTTGGTACTGATTTTCTGAATAGCCAAAAACAAGCAAAAAACAACAACTCGTACTAGGCATTGAGTTAATAGGTTAGTATCAGGCGGCTAGGGATTTGGTGATGAGGATGTCTTGCGTCGAGCTTTTATAGTCGGGATGAAGCCGATGGCCATCCAAATGGCTGTCTTGGGAATCAAGGGGAACGATGGAGGCGATTAATGGATGGGTGGTTGGCTGTCCCGTCACCACAACTCAATTGCCTGGGTGCGGTGGTTCGCCTAGTCACCGCGACTGCCGTCACGTTGTCGACCTTGACCTTATTGGCTAGAGCAAGCACACATAGCCTGACTAAGAAGCTTCCCTCAAGCTGCCTGAGGTTGATCTTGTTGAAGATTTGGTAGAGATGTAAATAGAACTTGTCAGTGGGAATTCATCGACGAAGACAAGATCCTTAGTAACCTTCACCGTGCATGCCAGAAGATTTTCAAATGGACTACGAAAGTCGACATTAGTCGCCGACTCTCTCTCCAGGATGTCGTGATGAAGAAGCTTCATGTCAGACACCATGCTCTCGTACATGTAATGCGGTGCGATGGATTCACCAGGGAAATGGGCCCTTGGAATGGTGGAGGATGACCCGCCATCTTGTTCTCAGCCTATTTCTGTATGTAATTGGTCGTGCCTAGGTGATCCATTTTTTGGCCACGTCTTCCTCTTCTTTGGTACAACATCGGCTGGGGAACCTGGCAAAGTTTCTCATACTACACCATTCATGGTCCTCAGAGTTAGCTTTGAAGGTATTTTGACATTGTATTTGAGCGTCATCGGTCTGCGGCATATTAAAAAGACTCTTAGCAACACTAGGGTTTGATAACCCACAAGTATAGGGGGTCGCAACATTTTTCGAGGGTAGAGTATTCAACCCAAATTTATTGATTCGACACAAGGGGAGCCAAAGAATATTCTCAAGTATTAGCAGCTGAGTTGTCAATTCAACCACACCTGAAAGACGTAATATCTGTAGCAAAATATTTAGTAGCAAAGTAGTATGGCAGTAGCGGTAACGGTGGCAAAAGTAACAGTAGCAGTTTTGTAGCAATCGTAAGTGGCAACGGAAAAGTAACTTAGCAAAGATCAATATGAAATGAGCTCGTAGGCAATCTATCAATGATGGATAATTATGTCGGATGGCATACATCATGCAATGGTTATAACATAGGGTGACACATAACTAGCTCCAATTCATCAATATAATGTAGGCATGTATTCCGAATATAGTCATACGTGCTTATGGAAAAGAACTTGCATGCCATCTTTTGTCCTACCCTCCCGTGGCAGCGGGGTCCTATTGGAAACTAAGGGATATTAAGGCCTCCTTTTAATAGACTACCAGACCAAAGCATTAGCACTTAGTGAATACATGAACTCCTCAAACTACGGTCATCACCAGGAAGTGTCCCAACTATTGCCACTCCGGGTTTGCTAGATCATAACATGTAGTAGGTGACTATTGACTTGCAAGATATGATCAAGAACACAAATATATTCATGAAAACATAATAGGTTCAGATCTGAAATCATGGCACTCGGGCCCTAGTGACAAGCATTAAGCATAGCAAAGTCATAGCAACATCAATCTTAGAACATAGTGGATACTAGGGATCAAACCCTAACAAAAATAACTCGATTACATGGTAAATCTCATCCAACCCATCACCGTACAGCAAGCCTACGACGAGATTACTCACGCACGGCGGTGAGCATCATGAAATTGGTGATGGAGGATGGTTGATGATGACGATGGCGACAGATTCCCCTCTCCGGAGCCCCGAACGGACTCTAGATCTGCCCTCCCGAGGAAGAACATGGCTTCGTGGCGGCTTCGTATCGTAAAACGCGACGAATCCTTCTCTCTGATTTTTTTCTCCCTGAACGTGAATATATGGAGTTGGAGTTGAGGTCGGTGGAGGTCCAGGGGCCCACAAGGACGGATGGCGCGCCCTACGGGGGTGGGCGCACCCCCACCCTTGTGGCCAGGGTGTGGGCCCCCTTCACTTGATTCTTTTGCCAATATTTTTTATTAGTTCCAAAAATCATCTCCGTGAAGTTTCAGGTCATTCCGAGAACTTCTATTTCTGCACAAAAATAAGACCATGGCATTTCTGCTGAAAATAGCGCCAGTCCGGGTTAGTTCCATTCAAATCATGCAAATTAGAGTCCAAAACAAGGGCAAAAGAGTTTGGAAAAGTAGATACGACGGAGACGTACCAACTCCCCCAAGTTTAACCCATTTCTTGTCCTCAAGCAATTCGGTTGATAAACTGAAAGTGATAAAGAAAAACTTTTACAAACTTTGTTTGATCTTGTTGTTGCAAATATGTAAAGCCAGCATTCAAGTTTTCAGCAAAGATTATGAACTAACCATATTCACAATGACGTTTAGGTCTCACATTTACTCATATCAATGGCATAATCAACTAGCGAGCAATAATAATAAATCTTGGATGACAACACTTTCTCAAAACAATCATGATATGATATAACAAGATGGTATCTCACTAGCCCTTTTTGAGATCGCAAAACATAAATGCAGAGCATCCTTGAAGATCAAGGACTGACTAGACATTGTAATTCATGATAAAAGAGATCCAGTCACAATCATACTCAATATAAATTAGTAACAATGCATACAGATGACAGTGGTGCTCTCTAACTGGTGCTTTTTATAAGAGGATGATGACTTAGCAATAAAAGTAAATAGATAGGCCCTTCGCAGAGGGAAGCAGGGATTTACAGAGGTGCCGGAGCTCGAGTTTTGAAATAGAGATAAATAATATTTTGAGCGGCATGCTTTCATTGTCAACATAACAACCAAGAGGTCTCGGTATCTTCGATGCTACATACATTATAGGCGGTTCCCAAACAAAATGGTAAAGTTTATACTCCCTCACCACCAACAAGCACACTCCACGGCTGGTCCGAAACAACGGGTACCGTCCAACTAACAACAGTCCTGGGGGAGTTTTGTTTGCAATTATTTTGATTTGATTTGAGCATGGGACTGGGCATCCCGGTTACCAGCCATTTTCTCGTGAATGATGAGCGGAGTCCACTCATTATGAGAATAACCCACCTAGCATGGAAGATATAGACAACCCTAGTTGGTACATGAGCGATTCGAGCATACAAAACAGATTATCCTTTGAAGGTTTAGAGTTTGGCACTTGCAAATTTACTTGGAACGGCAGGTAAATACCGCATATAGGTAGGTATGGCGGACTCATATGGAACAACTTTGGGTTTATGGAAGTGGATGCACAAGCAGTATTCCCGCTTAGTACAAGTGAAGGCTAGAAAGAGACTGGGAAGCGACCAACTAGAGAGCGACGACAGTCATAAACATGCATTGAGAGTAACCAACATTGAGTGCAAGCATGAGTAGGATATAAATCACCATGAACATAAATATCATGGATGCTATGTTTATTTTGTTTCAACTACATGCATGAACATGTGCCAAGTCAAGCCACTGGAATCATTCAAAGGAGGATACCATCCTATCATACTACATCACAACCATTTTAATTTCCATGTTGGCACACAAGGTAAACCATTATAAACTCCTAGCTAATTAAGCATGGCATGAGTAACTATAATCTCTAATTGTCATTGCAAACATGTTTCATTCATAATGGGCTGAATCAAGAACGATGAATTAATCATATTTACAAAAACAAGATAGGTCGAGTTCATACCAACTTTTACTCATCTCAATCATTTCATCATATATCGTCATTATTGCCTTTCACTTGCACGACCGAACAAAGTGGATAATAATAATAGTGCATGTGCATTGGACTAAGCTGGAATCTGCAATCATTTATTCAAAGGAGAATACAAGGTAATGTGGGCTCTTTGTTAGATCAACAATAATGCATATGAGAGCCACTCAACGTTTTCATCGTGGTCTTCTTCTCTCGACCCCCAAAGAAAAGAAAAAGAATTTCAAAGAAACAAACTGAAATATTTTTGGAGTTTATGTTTTTCTGAAGAAAGGTAAAACAAGAACGAGAAAAACAATTTATACGGGAAAGCTCCCAACAAGCAAGAGAAGAACGAGAAATCTTTTTGGGTTTTCGTTTAATACTACAACTAAGCATGCATAGAAAGTAAACTAACTACAACTAATTTTTTTGGTTTTTCTTAAGGTTTTTCAAACACACAAGAAGAAAGCGGGAAAAACAAATGAACTAACATGGATAATACAATGAAAGAGTATGAATACCGACAACTAAAATGAGTGTGTGAACATGAATGTAATGTTGGTGAGAAATACATACTCCCCCAAGCTTAGGCTTTTGGCCTAAGTTGGTCTACGCCCATGGATCAAAGTAGCCCTCTCCGGTGTACTGAGGAGGATCCTGGGGGTTCCACTGGTTAGCGAGCTCCTGCGGCTCCCATTGATAAATAGACTTCTGATATGGATCAGGTGATGGCTCCGGCTCAGGAGCTGGGGATCGTGTCCCCTCCCAGTATGCATGAATGTCCGCGGGCAAAACGAAGTACCTGCCTGAATGAATATCGAACAAAGTAGGTGTAGGCAAGGTAATAATCTGAAAAGTATCCTCGCTAAATATCAAGTTATAAATGAGTCTCTTTTCCTCATCATAGTGAATAAACTTATGTACTACCATGCTTTCATAATCTAAGTATATAGTGGGTAGAAATTTCTCCTCTTTCTCATAATGCCTAATGGGTAACTCGAAGCGTCTAGCAAGACAAGAGGCGAAAATACCTCCAAAAATAGGACCCTTTGTTCGGTTGAGACTCAACCATTTAGCAACCATAGCGCCTAAACTGGAAGTTTTATCACGAAGTAAAGCATGGCCCAAAATGGCAAGGTCGGGAGCACTAAGGCCTCCACTCTCACCACGACCAATTAAACATCTCCCAACAAATAGTGAGTAATAGCGCAAAACAGGAAAATGTAAACTAGCCACTCTTGCTTCGGACACCCTTCTCCTTTCCCCTACGGTAACTTCATTAATAAAACCTTCCACATCACTAGGATGCGGTTCCTCAATGCTACGCTCATAAGGCAATTTACAAACCTCACAAAAGTCATAGAGCGTCATTTCCATGTACTCATCATATAAGTAAAAATCTACCATGGGTGGTGATCTCCTAGCATGAAAATGAAAATTTTGCATGAAAGTATTAGTGAGTAGGAGATACTGATCACACTGGTCGTGCAGGAAGTCGGTGATGCCCGCATTCCCAGCCAAATAATAGAAATCATCATAAATTCTGTCCGCCTGTAAAAACGCATCACATGGCCATTCACACGGCCGAATCTCTGTGGTGCGAGGAAGATTGTACTTGGGCTTCTCCTTCTCCTTCTCCTCATTTTCCTTATCCTTCGAACCCCTGCTCGAGGAGCCTCTCAACAATCTCCTCAACATTTTCTTCCTTTGAAAATTTCTGAAATTTTTAGTGACTCAAAATAAAAGTAAATCAAACTCAACAAAATCGATAGAAACTACTCCTACAAGTGCCTAGAGGCTATATCATGCATCAAAACTACTTTGTACCATATAATTTTGACATGCAAGCTTAAGAACAAGGTCACCACAGCAGCAAAAATTTGCATATTAACATTATCACTAGGTTCATGTTCATCACCAGATTGTGTCTCAGCATCAGAAATAGAAATATCATTGGGATTCTCAGATGTGTCTATAGCAGGTTCACCAGCATGCAAAGTCCTATCAGTTTTCTTTTTCTTTTTACTACTAGGACTAGGTGCATCCGTATTAGTTCTCTGAGAATCTTTCTCAACTCTCTTAGGATGGCCCTCAGGATACAAAGGTTCCTGGGTAATTTTACCACCTCTAGTCATAACCCTAACAACATTATCATTATTCTTATTATTCAACTCATTAAGCAAATCATCCTGTGCCTTAAGTACTTGTTCTACTTGAGTTGTAACCGTGGAAGCATGTTTACTACTAAGCTTAAGATCATTAACGGTTCTACTCATATAATCACCCAAGTGGTCAAGCATGTAAGCATTACGGTTCAATTGTCTACTAACATAAGCATTGAAATTTTCTTGTTTAACAATAAAATTATCAAACTCATCCAAGCATTGACTAGCAGACTTATTATGAGGAATATCACCTTCATCAAATCTATGGAGAGAGTTTACCTCTACTACCCGTGTCAGGTTATCAAGACCATGTATTTCCTCAATAGGCGGTAGATTCTTAACATGTTCAGCTTTAATACTTTTTCTTTCATAGATTTCTTTGCCTCTTGCATATCTTTAGGACTGAGAAATAGAATACCCCTTTTCTTCGGAGTTGTCTTAGGAGTTGGTTTAGGAAGTGTCCAATCATTATCATTACTCAGTATATTATTCAATAGCAATTCAGCTTGCTCAATGGTTCTTTCCATGAAAACACAACCAACACAACTATCCAGGTGGTCTCTGGAAGCATCGGTTAGTCCATTATGAAAGATATCAAGTATTTCATTTTTCTTGAGAGGATGATCAGGAAAAGCATTAAGTAATTGGAGAAGCCTCCCCCAAGCTCGTGGGAGACTCTCTTCTTCAATTTGCACAAAATTAAATATTTCCCTTAAAGCAGCTTGTTTCTTATGAGCGGGGAAATATTTTGCAGAGAAGTAGTAAATCATATCCTGGGGACTATGCACACAACCAGGAGCAAGAGAATTAAACCATAACTTAGCATCACCCTTTAACGAGAAATGAAACAACTTAAGAATATAGTAATAGCGATTTTTTTCCTCATGAGCAAATAGGGTGGCTATATCATTCAATTTAGTAAGGCGTGCCACAACAGTTTCAGATTCATAACCATAGAAAGGATCAGATTCAACTAAAGTAATTAACTCAGGATTGACAGAGAATTCATAATCCTTATTAGTAACAAAAGGTGAAGTAGCAAAAGTAGGATCATATTTCATTCTAGCATTCAAGGATTTTTCTTTCAGCTTAGCTAACAATTTCTTAAGATCCTCTCTATCATTGCAAGCAAAGAAGTCTCTAGCAGTTTCTTCATCCATAACATAACCCTCAGGTACAACAGGCAATTCATATCTAGGGGGAGAATCATAATCTTCAGTTTCAGTAATATCATCAGTTTTAGCAATTTCATTCTCTCTAACCCTAGCAAGTTGTTCATCAAGAAATTCACCAAGTGGCACAGTATTATTAAGCATAGAAGCAGTTTCATCATAAGCATCATTCATAGCAGAAGTGGCATCATCAATAACACATGTGACATATTAGAATCAATAGCAGGTGTAGGTGTCACAAGTTTACTTAAAACAAAAGGAGAATCAAGTGCAGAGCTAGATGGTAGTTCCTTACCTCCCCTCATAGTTGAGGGAAAAATCTTAGTTCTTTGATCTTTTAGATTCTTCATAGTGATCAACAGATATAAATCCCAAGTGACTCAGAGAATAGAGCTATGCTCCCTGGCAACGACACCAGAAAAAGGTCTTGATAACCCACAAGTATAAGGGATCGCAACAGTTTTCGAGGGTAGAGTATTCAACCCAAATTTATTGATTCAACAAAAGGGGAGCCAAAGAATATTCTCAAGTATTATCAGTTGAGTTGTCAATTCAACCACACCTGAAAGACTTAATATCTATAGCAAAATATTTAGTAGGAAAGTAGTATGGAAGTAGCGATAATGGTGGCAAAAGTAACATTAGCAGTTTTGTAGCAATCGTAACAGTGGCAACGGAAAAGTAACTTAGGAATGATCAATATGAAACGAGCTCGTAGGCAATGGATCAATGATGGATAATTATGTCGGATGGCATTCATCATGCAACGGTTATAACGTCGGGTGACACATAACTAGCTCCAATTCATCAATATAATGTAGGCATGTATTCCGAATATAGTCATACGTGCTTATGGAAAAGAACTTGCATGGCATCTTTTGTCCTACCCTCCCGTGGCAGCGGGGTCCTATTGGAAACTAAGGGATATTAATGCCTTCTTTTAATAGAGTACCGGACCAAAGCATTAGCACTTAGTGAATACACGAACTCCTCAAACTATGGTCATCATGAGGAAGTGTCCTGACTATTGTCACTCCGGGGTTGTCGGATCATAACACGTAGTAGGTGACTATTGACTTGCAAGATAGGATCAAGAACACAAATATATTCATGAAAACATAATAGGTTCAGATCTGAAATCATGGCACCCGGGCCCTAGTGACAAGCATTAAGCATAGCAAAGTCATAGCAACATCAATCTTAGAACATAGTGGATACTAGGGATCAAACCCTAACAAAACTAACTTGATTACATGGTAAATCTCATCCAACCCATCACCATCCAGCAAGCCTATGATGGATTACTCATGCACGGCGGTGATCATAATGAAATTGGTGATGGAGGATGGTTGATGATGACGATGGCGACGGATTCCCCTCTCCGGAGCCTCGAACAGACTCTAGATCTGCCCTTCCGAGGAAGAACAAGGCTTGGCGGCGGCTCCGTATCGTAAAACACGATGAATCCTTCTCTTTGATTTTTTCTCCCTGAATGTGAATATAAGGAGTTGGAGTTGAGGTCGGTGGAGGTCTAGGGGGCCCACAAGGACGGATGGCGCGCCCCAGGGGGGTGGGTGTGCCCCTACCCTTGTGGCCAGGATGTGGGCTCCCTTCACTTGATTATTTCGCCAATATTTTTTTATTAAGTCCAAAAACCATCTCTGTGAAGTTTGAGGTCATTCCGAGAACTTTTATTTCTACACAAAATAACACCATGGCAATTCTGCTGAAAATAGCGTCAGTCCGGGTTAGGTCCATTCAAATCATGCAAATTAGTCCAAAACAAGGGCAAAAGAGTTTGGAAAAGTAGATACGTTGGAGACGTATCAGGGTTACCTGCAGTAGGAGGCATATTGTTCAAATACATATTGATGTCATTGAGAGCATGCTCAAAGTACTTGATGTACCCATCTCTCTCAGTTGTCTCTCTTTAGTTAGGTACTAAGTCCTTGGGACCTTCAAGTGGGCTTTGACCCGAAGGAAATGATCCCAGTGCAGGGCTGTTAATCCGGGGCATCAACGACGATGGTATTTGCATTGGGGATTGTGTATCCAACCTGATATGCTTCTTAGGCTACCTAAGGTGCCAACCTGGGAACTATATGAGTCTATAGTGTATTCCCTCATCTGCACCTTGAGGTTGTTCAGGAGGGTCCAAATTGTCGAAACCTTCAAACACACTACACATTAACACCCTAGCCAAATTGGCCAACATCACTAGTTGTGCACTATTTTTCTTTTTGGTGCAACGACAGTACCTGGTGCAACTTCCTTTACTTCGCCGTTCACCAAGGCTTGGAGAGTGCCGATTAGTCCCTTTAGTGATTGTCGGTGTAGTGAATAGTGGGTGTTCATACCCCTACCACGCACATGCAAGTTGCAGCCTCTATGCCGAGAAAGACATGTCAAGGAATGGGTCCACCCCAAGACACTCAAGACACAATGAGTAAACACCATGAAGAAGACCTTCGGGGAGGTCAACGAGAAGTATTAAAGATCATATCAAGATCAAGGCTTGATCAAGATCAAGATGACCAGGAAGTAGGCCTTCCTGGGAGCGAGCCCCTCACGCCGCCGGCAAGCTCAAGACCTGACAAGCTCCAAGCTTCTTGCCACGCCACACACCTACCCGTCAGCAATTCACCGACAGGTGGTGAGCATGCAGAGATCTGCGGAAAAGTGGCCGGCGCGCAGGTGATTAGGTAGAGGCTGTGTGGCCGCGTGGTTAACCACCACATGAAGATTGCCTTTATTGATACCCGTCCACACGCATGTCATGGTAATAAAAGGTAGCTGGGCCGACGACACAGGTGGAGTAGGACCCCTTCCTGACATCTAGCAGAGCAAGACACCTAACAACATATTAAATGTGTTTGTCCTATACCGTCAGGGTTAGGTATGATAGTATTGTGGCTATCATCAACATGTAATTACCTTTTTGCAACTGTTGGTGACCCCTTTAAGCTATAAAAGGAGGCTCGTGGTATCTGATACATCTCCAACGTATCTATAACATTTTATTATTCCATGCCATTATATTATCAATCTTGGATGTTTTATATACATTTACTAGCAACTTTATATCACTTTTTGGGACTAACCTATTAACCTAGTGCCCAGTGCCAATTGCTGTTTTTTGCTTGTTTTTTACTTTGTAGAATATCAATACCAAACAAAGTCCAAATGCAACAAAACTTTTTTGAGATTTTTTCTGGCAAGAAGAGACCCTAGAAGCTTCCTGAACCATGAGATCCAATCTAGAGGCCTTTTCCGGCACTCTACCGGAGGGGGCAACGATCACGGAGGGGTTCTTCATCATCCTTGTTGCCCCTCCAATGATGCGTGAGTATTTTACCACAGACCTACGGGTCCATAGTTACTAGCTAGATGACTTCTTATCTCTTTTGATCTTCAATACAATGTTCTCCTTGATGTTCTTGGAGATCTATTTGATGTAACTCTTTTTTGCGGTGTGTTTGTTGGGATCCGATGAATTGTGAGTTTATGATCAGATCTATCCATAAATATTATTTGAGTCTTCTCTGAACTATTTTATGCATGATTTTTATAGCCTCGTATTTCTTCTTTGATTTATTGGTTTGGTTTGGCTAACTAGATTGATTTATCATGCCATGGGAAGAGGTGCTTTGTGATGGGTTCGATCTTGCGGTGCTCAATCTCAGTGACAGAAAGAGACATGACAGAACATATCATTGTTATTAAGGGTAACAAGATGAGGTTTATTCATACATAACCATGGCCCCATAGATTGTCGTACGCTGCATCTTTGGCGCGCCAGGTAGGGGGCTCACGCATGCAAATCTGCACCAACTTCTTCAGCGACATCTTCATCATCCATGGCGCCTAAGAAGTCTAAGAGCGCCAGCATCGCCTCCACCTCCAAGGTGTTGTTCCACCCATGTACGGAAGATGGAACCGGAGGCAGCCAAGCTTCTCGCCGCTCTGGCAACCGCAGTCACCCCAGCGGTGTTGAGTGAAGCATGACGAGCTTGTGCAATAAGACCACATCCAAGGACAGCCCGACGAAAGATGCGCCAAGACCATCACAGGAGGAAGACGACCTGTAGCATTCCGACGATGAGCGCGACCTACCGCGTCGCGATGGTGAAGGCTCAGGCCGTCGCTCCGACCACAACTCCGAACTCTATTCCAAGGATGCTCACGGCGTCCATTGCATCATCCCTCTAGCGACCACCAAGTCTCACCACAAGCACGGAACAGATCTCCACCTGGCCCAACTAGGAGTCGCGAGCTGTCCCATGCCTCGGCATCGATCATGGCACATACACCGGCAGAAGCGATGTCGCAAGCTTAGCTGCTACCGAACTTCCCTCTGCCGGCTCACCAAATGGATGAGTGGCGTGGCATGATCCAGAGCCTGCTCAGCTTCACTAATAATGACAGAGCATAGTAGGGAAGTCTTCACGGCGACCACAAGCGGAGCCGACACATGGAGCTAGAGAGCGGATCGGAGGGCCAGCAACAACAGTACAATCCCCGCAAGATCCATCATGATGGAGCCAGCGCGGTGATGCTCTAGATGAGGTATCCATGGCCTCTTCCAATCCACTAAGCCATCAAGATCAATGCCAAGTTTTGCGGGATCGGTAAGGGGAAGACGCCTGCACGCGCATTGAATGATGCAGGGAGATTCGCCAGCAATTTGATGCCCATGCTGGGCCGACAACAACCATGCCCGCGCTGGGAAACGCTAGAGCCCTACATTCTGATACGGGTTGTTTTGCGTTTACTCCCGAGCTGCAACAGGTTCGTTGCCCCCCTCATTTCAAGCTAGACCTCTCTGACAAGTACAACGACGAGGTCAACCCTGCCAAATTCCTCAACATCTAAACCGTGTCTGTCCAAGCTGCTGGTGGAGACGAGAAGGTCCTCCCCAATTAGTTTCCGTTGGTGCTCAACCCTAATGTCAGGTCCTGACTGATGAACTTGCTGGAGGGATCGGTTTCGTCGTGGTCAGATTTATGCCAACAATTCGTTGGTGCATCCCAGGGCTGTCACAACCCTAGAAATTGATTGTAAATAGTTGCATCTGCATCCATCCATCATGTTCAAATTCTATTTAAAGTTGAAATGGGGATGATAAAGCCCTAGAAGATAACTTTTCAACTATGTTCAAATTTAAATCTTTTCAATGAACGCAAAATGCCCTTTAGAAAAGTTCATGATTTTTGATTAAGGTGAAAACCTCTGCCAAAGATGATGAACATATTTCTAGGACATTTTTGGATTTTTGAATTAATTCATATCATATTTGAGTTGGAGCAAACAGTTCCTATAAATAGTTTTGTTGCTCCAAATATTCTAGAACTATTTGAGGGTCACCGCAATAATTCGGAAAGGGGCCCACAAATATTTTCAATATCTATACAAATAATCTGGTATTTTAAATCAAATCAAAACAAAAAAAGAAAAATAGAAAATAGAAACAATAAAATAAAGAGAGGGAGAGAAACTAACCAGGCGTCCCAGCAAACAACCCACCGCAGCAACCCCCTACTAGTTAGTGACGGAGCTAGCATTTGACAATAGAGTGGTTCACCCCCAATGTTATTGATAACTCATACGACATGTGAATGTTCTAACTAATTATTAAGAACACAAAGAAATATATCAATAGGTCTAACGAACACACTAAAATTCTCAATTAAATCCGAGTTTTGCACAAAGAAGCCTACATAATAAATAGTACACGGACCATAGTACATACCTTAAGAAGTTCAAAAAGGCTATGTTTCTAGCCTATGCTTTTGCATTGCCATGAAGGTATCAAATATATCATCTTCATTCACCTCGGAGAAAGCATCCCTCTCAGTGTATGCAACTAGGCAATCATCCAAAAGACTATCACCCATCTTATTTCTCAACTTGCTCTTGACTATACTCATGGCAGAAAATGCTCTCTCAACATTTTCCTAGCCACCGGTAGAATCAATACCAATTTTAAAAGCATGTACACCAAATGATGAACTATGTGCCTCCCTGTTTGAACAAGCTTAACCGAGAGATCAACCAGATTTCCAAGGCCTTGGATGTTCTCATCATTTCTCATGTCATCAATATAGTTATCAAGTTGTAGTTCAAGGTGTATCAAGTCGGCACTTGAAAAGTATTTGGTATAAAACTCAGCAAGTCTTCATACCTTGTGTGCATCAAAAGAAACAAATGAGTTTAAGAGATTCAATACCAATTTTGAAAGCAATACAAATTTTAGAAGCAAGTTTGCATACCTTTTGTGCATCAAAAGCAGTAAATGAGTTGGCGGGATCCAAAGCAGACATACAATATAGAAATTCCATATTGATCTCATCAAACTGATTTTCAAGCCCCTGCCAAATTTTATCAATGACTCCAAGAAAAACTTCTCTTCTAAAGTGATCACCATTTGTTTGAGGTTGAGCAAACCATGCAGATCTTCCATAAGGCACATAATTATCTTCCATTATAAGAACTTGAATGCCATGCTTGTTACAAAATAGTGTGACCTTTTGCAGAAATGCATCCCACCCATTAGACCTAAGTTATTGTATTCTACTTTTTGTAGTTCTAACAAGCGCCATTGCAGTAAGAATATCTTGGTATCCTCTTTGCAAGCAATCAGAGAAATCACTTGTGTATCCAAGAATGACAAGCATCAAGTGTGCTTTCAAAATAAAGTCAAATGACTCAAACACTCCAACAATAGTATGAATTTTGGGCCAATCACTTCTTTGTGAAGTATCTTTTCCAAGATTTATGAGCACATCACGGATGATGGGATACATAGCAATAATGTTGAGAACAATTTTGTAATGAGAGCTCCACGGAGTATCACCAGACCTAGGTAACCCCATCTCTTGATTCAACCACCCCCAGTTTGTAACTCACCACATTCAAGTAGTTTCATGATATTCTGAAGTCTAGCATCTCGAAGCATGTATTGACGCTTACAAGACACTCCAATGACATTCAGTAATAAAGATACTCGATCAAAAAACCACACACAATCATCATTTCCCTTGGCAACTGTGACATCTCTAACGTATCTATAATTTTTGATTGTTCCATGCTATTATATTATCGATCTTGGATGTTTTATATGCATTATTATGCCATTTATATCATTTTTGGGACTAACCTATTAACCTAGTGCCAAGTGCTAGTTGCTGTTTTTTTCCTTGTTTTTGCCTTTATAGAAAATCAATACCAAATGGAGTCCAAACAAAACGAAACTTTTTGATGATTTTTCTTGGACCACAAGACACCCTAGAAGCTTCGGGAGGAGGCCAGAAGGGCCACGAGAGAGCCACAAGCTCATAGGGCGCCCCAAGCTTGTGGGCCCCTCATAGCTCTTCCTACCCTAATTATTCTTCTGTAAATACCTAAATATTCCCCATAGACGAGAGGGCACACCAAAAATACTTTTCCCCTACCGCAAGTTTCTGTCCTCGTGCGATCCCATCTGGAGGCCTTTTCCGGTACTCTGCCGGAGGGGGATTCCACTACGGAGGGCTTCTACATCAACCTTGCCGCCCTTCCGATGATGTCTAAGTAGTTTACCATAGACCTACGGGTCCATAGATAGTAGGTAGATGGCTTCTTGTCTGTCTTTGATTGTCAATACAATGTTCTCCACGATGTTCTTGGAGATCTATTCGATGTAATCTTCTTTGCGGTGCGTTTGCTGAGATCCGATGAATTGTGGGTTTATGATCAGATTATCTATGAATATTATTTGAGTCTTCTCTGAACTCTTTTATGCATGACTAAGATAGCTTTGTATTTCTCTCTGATTTATTGATTTGGTTTGGCCAACTAGATAGATTTTTCTTGTAATGGGAGAGGTGCTTTGTAATGGGTTCAATCTTGCGGTGCTTATTTCCACTGACAAAAAGGGACATGACACACATTTGTACTGTTGCCATTAAGGATAAAAAGATGGGGTTTGTTCATATTGATTGGATCTATCCCTATACATCATGTCATCTTGCTTGAGATGTTACTCCGTTCTTGTTAACTTAATACACTAGATGCATGCTGGATAACGGTCGATGTGTGGAGTAATAGTAGTAGATGCTGGCAGGAGTCTGTCTACTTTTTATGGATGTGATGCCTATATTCATGATCATTGCCTTAGTTATTGTCATAATTATTCGCTTTTCTATCAATTTCTCAGCAGTAATTTGTTTACCCACCGTATGCTTTCTTTCAAGAGAGAAGCCTCTACTTAAGACTATGGCCCTCGGGTCTATTTTTACCATATTATTTTAAGATTTATAAAAACAAAAACCCAAAAATACCTTGCTGCAGTTTATTTACCTTTGCTTTATTTTGCACTTTTACCTATCTTTTATACCTATCTCTATCATATCTCATCCTTGCAAGTAACGCTGAAGGGATTGAAAGCCCCTTTATCGCGTTGGGTGCAAGTATTTGTTTGTTTGTGTAGGTGCAACCATTGGTGACTTGTGTGTTCCTCCTAATGGATTTATACCTTCGTTCTTAACTGAGGGAAATACTTATCTCTACTTTGTTGAATCACCCCTTTCCAGTTCAAGGGGAAAACCAACACAAGCTCAAGAAGTAGCAGGAAGAATTTCTGGCGCCGTTGCCGGGGAGGATCTACATCAAGCCTACCAAGTACCCATCATAAACTCTCATCTATTGAATTTACATTATTTTCCATTTGCCTCTCATTTTCCTCTTCCCCACTTCTAAAATGTTTCCTGAAAATCACAAAAATATTTGCCTTCTTTCCGTTCGCTTTTTCGTTTGCTTGTGTGCTAGATTGCTTGCATTGTCATAATGTCTCAAGAAAAAACTAAGTTGTGTGACTTCTCTAACACTAACAATAATGATTTTATTAGTATGCTGATTGCTCCCACCACTAGTGCGGAATCTTATGAAATTAATGTCGCTTTGTTGAATCTTGTTATGAAAGAACAATTTAATGAAGATGCCGCATCCCATCTAAATACTTTCGTTGAATTGTATGATATGCAAAAGAAAAAATATGTGGATAATGATATTGTCAAATTGAAATTATTTACATTCTCACTACGAGATCGTGCTAAAACTTAGTTTTCATCCTTGCCTAAAAATAGTATAGATTCGAATAAGTGTAAGGATGCTTTTATTTCCAAGTATTTTCCTCCTACTGAGATCATCTCTCTTAGGAACGATATAATGAATTTTAAGCAACTAGATCATGAACATGTTGCACAATCATGGGAGAGGATGAAATTAATGATAAGAATTTGCCCTACTCATGGTTTAAGTTTGTGGATGATCATACAAATTTTTAGGTTGGATTAAATTTTGCAGCTTGAATTCCTTTAGATTCCGCTGCGGGTGGTACTTTTATGGAAATCACATTAGGAGAATCTACTAAACTCCTAGATAATATTATGGCACTCTCAATGGCATACCAAAAGATCTTCTACTGGTAAAAAGTGCATGCTATTGAAGAAATTAATACTGTGAGTGGAAAGATGGATGAAATTATGAAATTGATTGCTAGCAAGAGTGCTCCTATTGATCCTAGTGACATGCCTTTATATACTTTCATTAAGATTAATAATGAATCTATGGATTTGAATTTTGTTGGTAGGAACAATTTTGGTAATAAGGCGTATAGAGGCAATTTTAATCATAGGCCGTTTCCCAGTAATTCCTCTAGTAATTATGGTAATTCTTACAACAATTATTATGTAAATTGTAATAAGATACTCTCTTATCTTGAGAACAATATTAAATATTTTATTAACTCCCAAAATATTTTTAGTGTTATGGTACAAGAAAAATTGCTTAAGATTGATGATGTGGGTAGAAACGTTGATAGAATTTCTCATGAGGTCGATTCTTTTAAGATTAGATCTATGCCACCCAAGCTTGATATTAATGAGTCACTCAAATCTATTCAAATTTCTATTAATGAAAGTAGGGAGAGAACTGCTAGGATGCGTGCTAAGAGAGAATGGCTAGAAAAAGTATGTTCTTCTAGTTTTTGTGAGAATCATGATGAAGATCTTAAAGTGATTGGTGTGACTCCTATTGAATCTTTGTTTGCTAATATAAAACTTGATAAAGAAGGGACTGGATATGAGTCAACTTTAGATAGAATGCATCCCAATAATTTGGAGGGTGGAGGCCTTAATGAAAAGATTGATAAAAGTGGGTTTGGCGAGGTCAAAACTTTAACTAGTGATGAGCCCACTCTTTTGGAATTCAAGGTATTTAATTATTATATTGTTTCTTTGATTGAGTGTCTTTCCTTGTTACAATTTATGCTTAATTCACCTCATGCTTATAATCAAAATAAGGCTTTTACTAAACATATCGTTGATGCTATGATGAAATCTTTTAAAGAGAAACTTGAGTTAGAAGTTTCAATCCCTAGAAAGCTATATGATGAATGGGAACCTACTATTAAAATTAATATTAAATATTATGAGTGCAATGCTTTATGTGATTTGGGTGCTAGAGTTTCCACTATTCCAAAAACTTCATGTGATGTTCTAGGTTTCCATAAACTTGATGATTGTTCTTTAAATTTCCACTTAGCGAATTCTACTATTAAGAAACCTATGGGAAGAACTAATGATATTCTTATTATTCCAAATAGGAATTATGTGCCAGCATATTTCATTGTGCTTGATATATATTGCAATCCCGCATGCCCCATAATTCTTGGTAGACCTTTCCTTAGAACGATTGGTGCAATTATTGATATGAAAGAAAGAAACATTAGATTTCAATTTTTATTAAGGAAGGGCATGGAACACTTTCCAAGAAAGAAAATTAAGTTCCCATATGAATCTATTATGAGGTCCACTTATGGATTGAATACCAAAGATGGCAATACCTAGATCTATGCAATGTGCCTAGCTAGGGGCGTAAAACAATAGCGCTCGTTGGGAGGCAACCCAATTTTATTTTTATGTTTTGTTTCTATTATTCAATAAATATGCAATTATACTTCTATTATGATTGTGTTATAGTGTTTTAGTTACTGTTTGTGCCAAGTAAGACCTTTGGGATGGTTTGGAAGATTGTTGATTTGATTCTATGCAAAAACAGAAACTTTTATGTCCAGTAGCAGAGTTGTTAAAAATCACTTGAGCATCGAAAAATTCTGATTTTTTTACACTTCATTGATATACAATTTCCCATGTTTCCCAAAATTTTCATAATTTTCTCAGTTACAGAAGTTTGGATAAAGTCCAGCTTACTACAGTCTATTCTGTTTTTGACAGATTCCGTTTTCATTGTGTTGTTTGCTTATTTTGATGAATCTGTGAGTTGTATCAGGGGGGGTATGAACCATGGGTAAGTTAGAATATAGTAGATATAATACAAATATAAAACTGGAATGAGTTTACAATAGTACCTGAAAGTGGTTATTTGCTTTGTTTCACTAACGGATCTCATGTGTTTTCTGTTGAGTTTTCTGTTGTGAAGTTTTCAAGTTTTGGGTGAAGTTTCAATGGGCTTAGGAATAAGGAGTTACAAGATCCTAAGCTTGGGGATGCCCAAGGCACCCCAAGTTAATAATCAAGGAAAACCAAGCATCTAAGCTTGGGGCTGCCCTGGAAGGCATCCCCTCTTTTGTCTACAATCCATTGGTAAATTACTTGAGGCTACATTTTTATTCACCACATGATATGTGTTTTGCTTGGAGTGCTTGTACTATATGAGTCTTTTCTTTTTTAGTTTGCCACAATCATCCTTGCTGTACACACCATTTGAGAGGGACACACATTAATCGTGAATTTATTAGAATACTCTATGTGCTTCACTTATATTTTTTGAGCTAGGTAGTTGCTCTAGTGCTTCATTTATATATTTTTAGAGCACAACGGTGGTTTTATTTTGAAGAAATTTATGAACTCTCATGCTTCACTTATATTATTTTTAGAGTCTTATAAATAGTATGGCAATTTGCTTGGGTTATGAATTTAGTCCTAATATGATGGGTATTCAAGAGGGATATAATAGAAACTTTCATGATGATCATTGAATATATGAGAAGTTTGATTCTTTGCATTTGTTTTGAGATATAAAGATGGTGATATTAGAGTCATGCTAGTCAGTAGTTGTGGTTTAGTAAGAATCTTTGTGTTAAGGTTTGTGATTCCCAAAGCATGCACATATGGTCTCTCATTGAGCGATGAAATTGGAGTATGATTTATTATTAATTGTCTTGCTTATGAGTGGCGGTCGGGGACGAGCGATGGTACTTTCATACCAATCTACCCCCCTAGGAGCATGTGTAGTAGTACTTTTCTTTGAGGGCTAATAAACTTTTGCAATAAGTATGTGAGTTATTTATGACTAATGTGAGTCTGTCGATTATACACACTCTCACCTTTCTGCATTTTGCTAGCCTCTTGGGTACCGTGCATTGCCCTTTCTCACCTTGAGTTGTGCTGCAAACTTCGCCGGTGCATCCAAACCCCGTGATATGATACACTCTTTCACACATAAGCCTCCTTATATCTTCCTCCAAATAGCCACCATACCTACCTATTATGGCATTTCCATAGCCATTCCGAGATATATTGCCATGCAACTTCCACCATTTCGTTTTATTATGACACATGCCATCATTGTCATATTGCTTTGCATGATCATATAGTTGGCATAGTATTTGTGGCTTGGCTAGCGTTCATATTTTTTATACATGTCATGCTAGATTATTGCACATCCCGGTATACCGCCAGAGGCATTCATATAGAGTCATATTTTTGTTCTAGTATCAAGTTGTAATTCTTGAGTTGTAAGTAAATAAAAGTGTGATGATCATCATTATTAGAGAATTGTCCCATGTGAGGAAAGGATGATGGAGACTATGATTCCCTCACAAGTTGGGATGAGACTCCGGACTAAAATAAAATTAAAAAGAGGCCAAAGAGCCCAAAATAAAAGAAAAATGAGAGAAAAAGAGAGAAGGGACAATGTTACTATCCTTTTCCACCCTTGTGCTTCAAAGTAGCACTATGTTATTCACAATAGAGAGTCTCCTATTTTGTCACTTTCATATATTACTATGGGAATTTTTCTTTATAGAACTTGGCTTGTATATTCCAATGATGGGCTTCCTCAAATTCCCTAGGTCTTCATGAGCAAGCAAGTTGGATGCACACCCACTTAGTTTTCTTTTGAGATTTCATACACTTATAGCTCTAGTGCATCCGTTGCATGGCAATCCCTACTCCTTGCATTGACATCTATTGATGGGCATCTCCATAGCCCATTGATTAGCCATGTCAATGTGAGACTTTCTCCTTTTTTGTCTTCTCCACACAACCTCCAACATCATATTCTATTCCACCCATAGTGCTATATCCATGGCTCACGCTCATATATTGCGTGAGAGTTGAAAAAAGCCGAAGCGCGTTAAAAAGTATGAACCAATTGCTTGGCTTGTCATCGGGGTTGTGCTTGATAAATACTTTGTGTTAAGAAGATGGAGCATGACAAGACTATATGATTTTGTAGGGATAACTATATTTAGCCATTATATTTTGAAAAGACATGATTGCTTTTCAGTATGCTTGAAGTATTACTATTTTTATGTCAATATTAAACTTTTGTTTTGAATCTTGCAGATCTGAATATTCATGCCGCATAGAGAAAGATTACTTGATAAACATGTTAGTTAGCATTCCACATCAAAAATTCCGTTTTTATCATTTACCCACTCGAGGACGAGCAGGAATTAAGCTTGGGGATGCTTGATACATCTCCAACGTATCTATAATTTTTGATTGTTCCATGCTATTATATTATCAATCTTGGATGTTTTATATGCATTATTATGCTATTTTATATCATTTTTTTGGGACTAACCTATTAACCTAGTGCCAAGTGCCAGTTGCTTTTTTCCTTGTTTTTGCCTTCACAGAGAATCAATACCAAACGGAGTCCAAACAAAACGAAATTTTTTGATGATTTTTCTTGGACCACAAGACACCCTGGAAGATTCGGGAGGAGGCCAGAAGGGCCACGTGAGAGCCACAAGCTCGTAGGGCATGCCCCCAAGCTTGTGCGCCCCTTGTAGCTCTTGCAAACCTAATTCTTGTTCTATAAATACCAAATATTGCCCGTAGACCAGAGGGCACACCAAAAATACTTTTCTGCCGCTGCAAGTTTCTGTCCTCGTGAGATCCCATCCGGAGGCCTTTTCCGGTACTCTGCTGGAGGGGGATTTGACCATGGAGGGCTTCTACATCAACCTTGATGCCCTTCCGATGATGTGTGAGTAGTTTACCACAGACCTACGGGTCCATAGCTAGTAGATAGATGTCTTCTTCTCTCTCTTTGATCGTCAATACAATGTTCTCCTCGATATTCTTGGAGATCTATTTGATGTAATATTCTTTTGCGGTGTGTTTGTTGAGATCCGATGAATTGGAGATTTATGATCAGATTATCTATGAATATTATTTGAGTCTTCTCTGAACTCTTTTAGGCATGATTAAGATAGCTTTGTATTTTGCTCCAATCTATTGATTTGGTTTGGCCAACTAGATTGAGTTTTCTTGCAATGGGAGAAGTGCTTTGTAATGGGTTCAATCTTGTGGTTCTTATTCCCAGTGATAGAAAGGGGCATGGCACGTATTTGTATTGTTGACATTAAGGATAAAAAGATGGGGTTTGTTCGTATTGATTGGATCTATCCCTCGACATCATGTCATCTTGCTTAAGGTGTTACTCTGTTCTTGTTAACTTAATACAATAGATGCATTCTAGATAGCGGTCGATGTGTGGAGTAATAGTAGTAGATGCAGGGAGGAGTCAGTCTACTTGTCATAGACGTGATGCCTATATTCATGATCATTGCCTTAGATATTGTCATAATTATTCGCTTTTCTATCAATTGCTCAACAGTAATTTACCCACCGTATGCTTTCTTTCAAGAGAGAAGCCTCTAGTGAACACTATGGCCACCGGGTCTATTTTTATCATATTATTTTTAGATCTATAAAACCAAAAACTCAAAAATACCTTGCTGCAATTTATTTACCTGTTACTTTATTTGGCACTTTTAGTTATCTTTTATACCTATCTCTATCGGATCTCGTCTTTGAAGTAATCGTGAAGGGATTGACAACCCCTTTATCGCGTTGGGTGCAAGTACTTGTTTGCTTATGTAGGTGTAACCATTGGTGATTTGTGTGTTCCTCCTACTGGATTGATACCTTGGTTCTTAACTAAGGGACATACTTATCTCTACTTTGCTGCATCACCCCTTTCCTCTTCAAGGGAAAAACCAACAGAAGCTCAATAAATAGCAGCAACAGCAACAAGAACTAGCTGGAGTTCATGCGTGAAACAATGAATATAATAGGTAGAAGGTGAATCTTTCATGATCAATGCTTTCACTCCTTTAATTTCCACTCTCATATTACTAGCTTCTACCTCTTGAGCACTACGTTGGTTTTCCCTTGAGGAGGAAAGGGTGATGCAGCAGAGCAGCGTAAGTATTTCCCTCAGTTTTTGAGAACCAAGGTATCAATCCAGTAGGAGGCCACGCACGAGTCCCTCGCACCTACACAAACAAATAAAATCCTCGCAACCAACGCGATAAAGGGGTCGTCAATCCCTTCACGGTCACCTACGAGAGTGAGATCTGATAGGTATGATAAGATAATATTTTTGGTATTTTTATGATAAAGATAAATAAAGATGCAAGTAAAATAAATGGCAAGGAAATAACTAAGTATTGGAAGATTAATATGGTGGAAAATAGACCCGGGGGCCATAGGTTTCACTAGAGGCTTCTCTCGAGAGCATAAGTATTACGGTGGGTGAACAAATTACTGTTGAGCAATTGACAGAACTGAGCATAGTTATGAGAATATCTAGGTATGATCATGTATATAGGCATCACGTCCAAGACAAGTAGACCGACTCCTTCCTGCATCTACCACTATTACTCCACACGTCGACCGCTATCCAGCATGCATCTAGAGTATTAAGTTCAAGAGAACAGAGTAACGCTTTAAGCAAGATGACATGATGTAGGGGGATGAACTCATGCAATATGATATAAACCCCATCTTGTTATCCTCGATGGCAACAATACAATACGTGCCTTGCTGCCCCTACTGTCACTAGGAAAGGACACCGCAAGATTGAACCCAAAGCTAAGCACTTCTCCCATTGCAAGAAAGATCAATCTAGTAGGCCAAACCAAACTGATAATTCGAAGAGACTTGCAAAGATAACCAATCATACATAAAAGAATTCAGAGAAGATTCAAATATTGTTCATAGATAAACTTGATCATAAACCCACAATTCATCGGTCTCAACAAACACACCGCAAAAGAAGATTACATCGAATAGATCTCCACAAGAGAGGGGGAGAACTTTGTATTGAGATCCAAAAAGAGAGAAGAAGCCATCTAGCTAATAACTATGGACCCGTAGGTCTGAAGTAAACTACTCACACTTCATCGGAGGGGCTATGGTGTTGATGTAGAAGCCCTCCGTGATCGATACCCCCTCCCGCGGAGCTCCGGAGAAGGCCCCAAGATGGGATCTCGTGGATACAGAAAGTTACGGCGGTGGAATTAGGGTTTTGGCTCCGTATCTGGTAGTTTGGGGGTACATAGGTATATATAGGAGGAAGGAGTACGTTGGTGGAGCAACATGGGCCCCACGAGGGTGGAGGGCGTGCCTGGGGGGTAGGCGCGCCCCCTACCTCGTGCCTTCCTGGTTGATTGCTTGACGTATGGTCCAAGTCCTCTGGATCATGTTCGTTCCAAAAATCACGTTCCCGAAGGTTTCATTCTGTTTGGACTCCGTTTGATATTCTTTTTCTGCGAAACCCTAAAATAGGCAAAAACAACAATTCTGGGCTGGGCCTCCGGTTAATAGGTTAGTCCCAAAAATAATATAAAAGTGTATAATAAAGCCCAATAATGTCCAACATAGGATATAATATAGCATGGAACAATCAAAAATTATAGATACGTTGGAGACGTATCAAGCATCCCCAAGCTTAATTCCTGCTCGTCCTCGAGTAGGTAAATGATAAAAACAGATTTTTTTGATGTGGAATTCTACGTGGCATAATTTCAATGTAATTCTCTTAATTGTGGTATGAATATTTAGATCCAAAAGATTCAAGACAAAATAGAAATAATAATACTTCAAGCATACTAACTAAGCAATTATATCTCTTCAAAATAACATGGCCAAAGAAAGTTATCCCTACAAAATCATATAGTCTGGCTATGCTCCATCTTCACCACCCAAAGTATTTAAATCATGCACAACCCTGATGACAAGCCAAGCAATTGTTTCATACTTTTGGTGTTCTCAAACTTTTTCAATCTTCATGCAATACATGAGCGTGAACCATGGACATAGCACTATAGGTGGAATAGAATGGTGGTTGTGGAGGAGACAAAAAGGGAGAAGATAGTCTCACATCAACTAGGCGTATCAACGGGCTATGGAGATGCCCATTAATAGATATCAATGTGAGTTAGTAGGGATTGCCATGCAACGGATGCACTAGAGCTATAAATGTATGAAAGCTCAACAAAAGAAACTAAGTGGGTGTGCATCCAACTTGCTTGCTCACGAAGACCTAGGGCATTTGAGGAAGCCCATCGTTGGAATATACAAGCCAAGTTATATAATGAAAAATTTCCACTGGAATATGAAATTGATAACATAGGAGACTCTCTATTATGAAGATCATGGTGCTACTTTGAAGCACAAGTGTGGAAAAAGGATAGTAGTATTGCCCCTTTTTATTTATTTATTCTTTTTTTGGGCCTTTCTTTTTTTATTTGGCCTTTCTCTTTTTTGGGACAATACTCTATGAATGATGATCATCACACTTCTATTTATTTACAACTCAGTGATTACAACTCAATACTAGAACAAAGTATGACTCTATATGAATGCCTCCGGCAGTGTACCGGGATAGCAATGATGCATGAGTGACTTATATGAAAGAATTATGAATGGTGGCTTTCCCACAACTAAAATATCAACTACATGATCATGCGAAGCAATATGACAATGATGGAGCGTGTCATAGTAAATGGAACGGTGGAAAGTTGCATGGCAATATATCTCGGAATGGCTATGGAAATGCCATGATAGGTAGGTATGGTGGCTGTTTTGAGGAAGGTATATGGTGGGTGTATGATACCGGCGAAAGGTGCGCGGTATCAGAGAGGCTAGCAATGGTGGAAGGGTGAGAGTGTGTATAATCCATGGACTCAACATTAGTCATAAAGAACTCACATACTTATTGCAAAAATCTATTAGTTATCGAAGCAAAGTACTACGTGGATGCTCCTAGGGGGATAGATTGGTAGGAAAAGACCATCGCTCATCCCCGACCGCCACTCATAAGGAGGACAATCAATAAATACATCATGCTCCGACTTCTTAACATAACGGTTCACCATACATGCATGCTACGGGAATCACAAACTTCAACACAAGCATTTCTCCAATTCAGAACTACTCAACTAGCAAGACTCTAATATCACCATCTCCGTATCTCAAAACTATTATCAAGTTTCAAACATCTCATAGTATTCAACACACTCATAAGAAAATTTTATTATTAATCTTGAATGCCTAACATAATTAAAGCAATTTACCATGCTGTTTTGTAGGACTCTCAAAACAATCTAAGTGAAGCATGATAGAACAAAAATTTTCTATAAAACAAATCCACCATCGTGCTCTAAAAGATATAAGTGAAGCACTAGAGCAAAAACTATATAACTCAAAAGATATAAGTGAAGCACATAGAGTATTCTAACAATTTCCGAATCATGTGTGTCTCTCTCAAAAAGGTGTGTGCAGCAAGGATGATTGTGGAAAACTAACAAATAAAGACTCAAATAATACAAGACGCTCCAAGCAAAACACATATCATGTGGTAAATAAAAATATAGCTCCAAGTAAAGTTACCGATAGAAGTAGACGAAAGAGGGGATGCCTTCCGGGGCATCCCCAAGCTTTGGCTTTTAGGTGTCCTTAGATTATCTTGGGGGTGCCATGGGCATCCCCAAGCTTAGGCTCTTGCCACTCCTTGTTCCATAATCCATCAAATCTTTACCCAAAACTTGAAAACTTCACAACACAAAACTTAAAGTAGAAAATCTCGTGAGCTCCGTTAGCGAAAGAAAACAAAACACCACTTCAAGGTACTGTAATGAACTCATTCTTTATTTATATTGGTGTTAAACATACTATATTCCAACTTCTCTATGGTTTATAAACTATTTTACTAGCCATAGATTCATCAAAATAAGCAAACAACACACGAAAAACAGAATCTGTCAAAAACAGAACAGTCTGTAGTAATCTGTTTCTAACGCAAGATCTGGAACCCCAAAAATTCTAAAATAAATTGCTGGACGTGAGGAATTTATCTATTAATCATCTTCAAAAATAATTAACTAAATAGCACTTTCCAAATAAAAATGGCAGCAGTTCTCGTGAGTGCTAAAGTTTCTGTTTTTGACAGCAAGATTACAAAGACTTTCCCCAAGTCTTCCCAACGGTTCTACTTGGAACAAACACTAATTAAACACAAAAAACACAACCAAAACAGAGGATAGATAAATTATTTATTTATTACTAAACATGAGCAAAAAGCAAGGAATAAAAAAAATTGGGTTTCCTCCCAACAAGCGCTATCGTTTAACGCCCCTAGCTAGGCATGAAAGCAAGGATAGATCTAGGTATTGCCATAATAATAAGATAGATCACTAAAACTCATTTCATATTCTCTACGTTCAGCAGAAAGTTTTCTTTGAGGCAAGCAAAAGTAATCAAAAGGGCTAAATTTAATGGGACAAAAGTCCCCAAGATCAACTTTGGGAGGTATAGGTTCCTCCTTTGGCCCTTCGTATTGCACAACCAATTCATCATTATAAGCATTCTTTTGACAGAACTTTGTGAGCCTATACTCAAGAGAATATCCTAGTTCATAATTTCAAATAGCCAAATCATTATTAAGTTCAGAAATTCTATCAACTAGAACATTGGTAGGAACCCTTTTTCTAAGTTTTTCATTGAAAGCAACATAGTCTAGAGATTGAAAGCATGTTATTTCTTCTTGATAAAAAAGGATAGCCTCTATGGGAGGACGACAAGCGTCCATCCTATAATGTGCAAATATTTCTTTGGCCTCTTTTATTATGAATCTAAACTCATGAGCCAAAAAGATAGTAGCGGCATGCTTAACAGAAGAATGCTCAATATTAGAAAATTCTAAGAAAATCCTTTGTATGCAAGGATGCATGTGCATAAATTGTCTTTCAAGTTCAACTACAAGCATGGCGATAGCGTCTGCAAGACTACTAGTTTTATGAAGGATAGAGCTACCCATAGAAGGCAAAGCACCGGCATAAGTAAAGAAATCTTGGATAACTCATTTTCCAATAATATTACCACTACCAATTCAGATTTTTTGTATGTAAGATAGGGGGTTCTTCAGCAGGAGCATCAGAATTGTCCATATCGACAATAATTTCCCCGATTTCAGACATAACGGCGGAAAGTGCAAGGGGAAAAAAGAGACAAATAGAGAAAGAGAGGGAGGATGGAGAGAGAGAGAGGGCGAATAAAACGGCAAGGGTGAAGTGGGGGAGAGGAAAACGAGAGGCAAATGGCAAATAATGTAATGCGGGAGATAAGGGTTTGTGATGGGTACTTGGTATGTTGACTTTTGCGTAGACTCGCTGGCAACGGCGCCAGAAATGGCTCGTTGTCGAGAGTCCAAAACTTGACTTGACCTTACGTAAGCATCCCCGGCAATGGTGCCAGAAATCCTTCTTGCTACCTCTTGAGCACTGCGTTGGTTTTCCCTTGAAGAGGAAAGGGTGATGCAGCAGAGCAGCGTAAGTATTTCCTCAGTTTTTGAGAACCAAGGTATCAATCCAGTAGGAGGCCACGCACGAGTCCCTCGCACCTACACAAACAAATAAACTCCTCGCAACCAACGCGATAAAGGGGTTGTCAATCCCTTCACGGTCACCTACGAGAGTGAGATCTGATAGATATGATAAGATAATATTTTTTGTGTTTTTATGATAAAGAGAAATAAAGATGCAAGCAAAATAAATGGCAAAGGAAATAACTAAGTATTGGAAGATTAATATGATGGAAAATAGACTCGGGGGCCATAGGTTTCACTAGAGGCTTCTCTCGAGAGCATAAGTATTACGGTGGGTGAACAAATTACTATTGAGCAATTGATAGAATTGAGCATAGTTATGAGAATATCTAGGTATGATCATGTATATAGGCATAACGTCCAAGACAAGTAGACCGACTCCTGCCTGCATCTACTACTATTACTCCACACATCGACCGCTATCCATCATGCATCTAGAGTATTAAGTTCAAGAGAACAGAGTAACACTTTAAGTAAGATGACATGATGTAGAGGGATAAACTCATGCAATATGATATAAACCCCATCTTGTTATCCTCGATGGCAACAATACAATACGTGCCTTGCTGCCCCTACTGTCACTGGGAAAGGACACCGCAAGATTGAACCCAAAGCTAAGCACTTCTCCCATTGCAAGAAAGATCAATCTAGTAGGCCAAACCAAACTGATAATTCGAAGAGACTTGCAAAGATAACCAATCATACATAAAATAATTCAAAGAAGATTCAAATATTTTTCATAGATAAACTTGATCATAAACCCACAATTCATTGATCTCAACAAACACACCGCAAAATAAGATTACATCGAATAGATCTCCACAAGAGAGGGGGAGAACTTTGTATTGAGGTCCAAAAAGAGAGAAGAAGCCATCTAGCTAATAACTATGGCCCCGTAGGTCTGAAGTAAACTACTCACACTTCATCGGAGGGGCTATGGTGTTGATGTAGAAGCCCTCCGTGATCGATACCCCCTCCGGCGAAGCTCCGAAAAAGGCCCCAAGATGGGATCTCGTGGATACAGAAAGTTACGGCGGTGGAATTAGCGTTTTGGCTCCATATCTGGTAGTTTGGGGGTACGTAGGTATATATAGGAGGAAGGAGTACGTCGGTGGAGCAACATGGGCCCCACAAGGGTGGAGGGCGTGCCTGGGGGGGGGGGGAGGGGGTAGGCGCTCCCCCTACCTCGTGCCTTCCTGGTTGATTGCTTGACGTAGGGTCCAAGTCCTGTGGATCATGTTTGTTCCAAAAATCACGTTCCCGAAGGTTTCATTCCGTTTGGACTCCGTTTGATATTATTTTTCTGCGAAACCCTAACATAGGCAAAAACAACAATTCTGGGCTAGGCCTCTGGTTAATAGGTTAGTCCCAAAAATAATATAAAGGTGTATAATAAAGCCCAATAATGTCCAAAACAGGATATAGTATAGCATGGAACAATCAAAAATTATAGATACGTTGGAGACGTATCACTAGCCCCATCATATCCTTGCCCATGAATTTGAGTTATAGTCAAACCATGATTAGTAAGTAAAGTTTCAATTGCTTCCTTTAGTGACAATGAAGTAGTGTCACTTACATGACCAACTCTAATAAAGTGCTCACACGACCTTCCTACTTTATCAACAAAACACAATCACAAAGCTAGTTGTTCTTTATGTGATAGCCTTTTGCACATGACTCATCTGCAGATTGATTATGAATGTTCTCTACTCCCAATTGTTCCCTTTTAAAGTCATGTGCATAAGGTTTGATGCGTCTTGATCATTGACAGGATAACTTGCAATGGGTAGCCTTTCCCCAGGATCATGTTGAAGACGACTAAAATTATAGACTGGTGGTGATGGTGGTGACACATCTTCAGTTTGCTCTATGGTCACATTCGTGCTGGGTTTCGTAGTAATTTCAAAAAATTTCCTACGCACACGCAAGATCATGGTGATGCATAGCAACGAGAGGGGGAGAGTGTGATCTACGTACCCTTGTAGATCAACAACGGAAGTGTTTGGTTGATGTAGTCGTACGTCTCCACGGCCCGACCGATCAAGCACCGAAACTACGGCACCTCCGAGTTCTAGCACATGTTCAGCTCGATGACGATCCCCGGACTCCGATCCAGCAAAGTTTCGGGGAAGAGTTCCGTCAGCACGACGGCGTGGTGACGATCTTGATGTACTACTGTCGCAGGGCTTCGCCTAAGCACCGCTACGATATTATCGAGGACTATGGTGAAAGGGGGCACCGCACACGGCTAAGAATATGATCACGTGGATCAACTTGTGCCTCTAGGGGGTGCCCCTGCCTCCGTATATAAAGGTTCAAGGGAGGGGGGCCGGCCGGCCAGGAGAGGCGCGCCAGGAGGAGTCCTACTCCTTCTGGGAGTAGGACTCCCCCCCTTTCCTAGTTGGAATAGGATTCGTGGAGGGGGGGGGGGGGGAAGAGGAGAGAGAGGAGGAAGGGGGGCCGGCCCCCTCTCCTTGTCCAATTCGGACCAAGGGGGGGAGGGGCGCATGGCCCAGCCCTGGCTGCCTCTTCTCTTCTTCCACTAAGGCCCACTAAGGCCCATATACCTCCCGGTACTCCGGTAAAATTCCGATTTCACCCGGAACACTTCCGATATCCAAACATAGGCTTCCAATATATCAATCTTTATGTCTCGATCATTTCGAGACTCATCGTCATGTCCGTGATCACATCCGGGACTCCGAACAACCTTCGGTAAATCAAAATGCATAAACTCATAATATAACTGTCATCGTAACCTTAAGCGTGCGGACCCTACGGGTTCGAGAACAATGTAGACATGACCGAGACACGTCTCCGGTCAATAACCAATAGCGGAACCTGGATGCTCATATTGGCTCCTACATATTCTACGAAGATCTTTTATCGGTCAGACCGCATAACAACATACGTTGTTCCCTTTGTCATCGGTATGTTACTTGCCCGAGATTCGATCGTCGGTATCCCATACCTAGTTCAATCTCGTTACCGGCAAGTCTCTTTACTCGTTCTGTAATACATCATCCCGCAACTAACTCATTAGTTGCAATGCTTGCAAGGCTTAAGTGATGTGCATTACCGAGAGGGCCCAGAGATACCTCTCCGACAATCGGAGTGACAAATCCTAATCTCGAAATACGCCAACCCAACATGTACCTTTGGAGACACCTGTAGAGCTCCTTTATAATCACCCAGTTACGTTGTGACGTTTGGTAGCACACAAAGTGTTCCTCTGGCAAACGGGAGTTGCATAATCTCATAGTCATAGGAACATGTATAAGTCATGAAGAAAGCAATAGCAACATACTAAACGATCGGGTGCTAAGCTAATGGAATGGGTCATGTCAATCAGATCATTCAACTAATGATGTGATCCTGTTAATCAAATGACAACTCTTTGTCCATGGTTAGGAAACATAACCATCTTTGATTAACAAGCTAGTCTAGTAGAGGCATACTAGTGACACTCTGTTTGTCTATGTATTCACACATGTATCATGTTTCCGGTTTAATACAATTCTAGCATGAATAATAAACTTTTATCATGATATATAAGGAAATAAATAATAACTTTATTATTGCATCTAGGGCATATTTCCTTCAGTCTCCCACTTGCACTAGAGTCAATAATCTAGATTACACAGTAATGATTCTAACACCCATGGAGCCTTGGTGCTGATCATGTTTTGCTCGTGGAAGAGGCTTAGTCAACGGGTCTGCAACATTCAGATCCGTATGTATCTTGCAAATCTCTATGTCTCCCACCTGGACTAGATCCCGGATGGAATTGAAGCGTCTCTTGATGTGCTTGGTTCTCTTGTGAAATCTGGATTCCTTCGCCAAGGCAATTGCACCAGTATTGTCACAAAAGATTTTCATTGGACCCGATGCACTAGGTATGACACCTAGATCAGATATGAACTCCTTCATCCAGACTCCTTCATTTGCTGCTTCCGAAGCAGCTATGTATTCCGCTTCACACGTAGATCCCGCCACGACGCTCTGTTTAGAACTGCACCAACTGACAGCTCCACCGTTTAATGTAAACACGTATCCGGTTTGCGATTTAGAATCGTCCGGATCAGTGTCAAAGCTTGCATCAACGTAACCGTTTACGATGAGCTCTTTGTCACCTCCATATACGAGAAACATATCCTTAGTCCTTTTCAAGTACTTCAGGATGTTCTTGACCGTTGTCCAGTGATCCACTCCTGGATTACTTTGGTACCTCCCTGCTAGACTTATAGCAAGGCACACATCAGGTCTGGTACACAGCATTGCATACATGATAGAGCCTATGGCTGAAGCATAGGGAACATCTTTCCATCTTCTCTCTATCTTCTGCAGTGGTCGGGCATTGAGTCCGACTCAACTTCACACCTTGTAACACAGGCAAGAACCCTTTCTTTGCTTGATCCATTTTGAACTTCTTCAAAATCTTGTCAAGGTATGTGCTTTGTGAAAGTCCAATTAAACGTCTTGATCTATCTCTATAGATCTTTATGCCTAATATGTAAGCAGCTTCACCGAGGTCTTTCATTGAAAAACTCTTATTCAAGTATCCCTTTATGCTATCCAGAAATTCTATATCATTTCCGATCAGTAATATGTCATCCACATATAATATCAGAAATGCTACAGAGCTCCCACTCACTTTCTTGTAAATACAGGCTTCTCTAAAAGTCTGTATAAAACTAAATGCTTTGATCACACTATCAAAGCGTTTATTCCAACTCCGAGAGGCTTGCACCAGTCCATAAATGGATCGCTGGAGCTTGCACACTTTGTTAGCTCCCTTTGGATCGACAAAACCTTCCGGTTGCATCATATACAACTCTTCTTCCAGAAATCCATTCAGGAATGCAGTTTTGACATCCATCTGCCAAATTTCATAATCATAAAATGCGGCAATTGCTAACATGATTCAGACAGACTTAAGCATCGCTACGGGTGAGAAGGTCTCATCATAGTCAATCCCTTGAACTTGCCAAAACCCTTTTGCGACAAGTCGAGCTTTGTAGACAGTAATATTACCGTCGGCGTCAGTCTTCTTCTTGAAAATTCATTTATTCTCAATTGCTTGCCGATCATTGGGCAAGTCAACCAAAGTCCACAATTTGTTCTCATACATGGATCCCATCTCAGATTTCATGGCTTCAAGCCATTTTGCGGAATCTGGGCTCACCATCGCTTCTTCATAGTTCGTAGGTTCATCATGATCTAGTAGCATGACTTCCAGAACAGGATTACCGTACCACTCTGGTGCGGATCTTACTCTGGTTGATCTACGAGGTTCAGTAGTATCTTGTTCTGAAGTTTCATGATCATTATCATTAGCTTCCTCACTAATTGGTGTAGGTGTCACAGAAACAGTTTTCTGTGATGCACTACTTTCTAATAAGGGAGCATGTACAGTTACCTCGTCAAGTTCTACTTTCCTCCCACTCACTTCTTTCGAGAGAAACTCCTTCTCTAGAAAGTTTCCGAACTTAGCAACAAAAGTCTTGCCTTCGGATCTGTGATAGAAGGTGTATCCAATAGTCTCCTTTGGATATCCTATGAAGACACATTTCTCCGATTTGGGTTCGAGCTTATCAGGTTGAAGCTTTTTCACATAAGCATCGCAGCCCCAAACTTTCAGAAATGACAACTTTGGTTTCTTGCCAAACCATAGTTCATAAGGCGTCATCTCAACGGATTTTGATGGTGCCCTATTTAACGTGAATGCGGTCGTCTCCAAAGCATAACCCCAAAACGATAGCGGCAAATCAGTAAGAGACATCATAGATCGCACCATATCTAGTAAAGTACGATTACGACGTTCAGACACACCATTACGCTGTGGTGTTCCGGGTGGTGTGAGTTGCGAAACTATTCCGCATTGTTTCAAATGTACACCAAACTCGTAACTCAAATATTCTCCTCCACGATCAGATCGTAGAAACTTTATTTTCTTGTTACAATGATTTTCAACTTCACTCTGAAATTCTTTGAACTTTTCAAATGTCTTAGACTTATGTTTTATTAAGTAGATATACCCATATCTGCTTAAGTCATCTGTGAAGGTGAGAAAATAACGATATCCGCCACGAGCCTCAATATTCATAGGACCACATACATCTGTATGTATGATTTCCAACAAATCTGTTGCTCTCTCCATAGTACCGGAGAACGGCGTTTTAGTCATCTTGCCCATGAGGCACGGTTCGCAAGTACCAAGTGATTCATAATCAAGTGGTTCCAAAAGTCCATCAGTATGGAGTTTCTTCATGCGCTTACACCGATATGACCTAAACGGCAGTGCCACAAATAAGTTGCACTATCATTATCAACTCTGCATCTTTTGGCTTCAACATTATGAATATGTGTGTTACTACTATCGAGATTCAATAAGAATAGACCACTCTTCAAGGGTGCATGACCATAAAAGATATTACTCATATAAATAGAACCACCATTATTCTCTGATTTAAATGAATAACCGTCTCGCATCAAACAAGATCCAGATGTAATGTTCATGCTTAAAGCTGGCACCAAATAACAATTATTTAGGTCTAATATTAATCCCGAAGGTAGATGTAGAGGTAGCGTGCCGACCGCGATCACATCGACTTTGGAACTGTTTCCCACGCGCATCATCACCTCGTCCTTAGCCAATCTTCGCTTAATCCGTAGTCCCTGTTTCGAGTTGCAAATATTAGCAACAGAACCAGTATCAAATACCCAGGTGCTACTGCGAGCATTAGCAAGGTACACATCAATAACATGTATATCACATATACCTTTGTTCACCTTGCCATCCTTCTTATCCGCCAAATACTTGGGGCAGTTCCGCTTCCAGTGACCAGTCTGCTTGCAGTAGAAGCACTCAGTTTCAGGCTTAGGTCCAGACTTGGGTTTCTTCTCTTGAGCAGCAACTTGCTTGTTCTTCTTGAAGTTCCCCTTCTTCTTCCCTTTGCCCTTTTTCTTGAAACTAGTGGTCTTGTTGACCATCAACACTTGATGCTCCTTTTTGATTTCTACCTCCGCAGCTTTCAGCATTGCGAAGAGCTCGGGAATAGTCTTATTCATCCCTTGCATATTATAGTTCATCACGAAGCTCTTGTAGCTTGGTGGCAGTGATTGGAGAATTCTGTCAATGACGCAATCATCTGGAAGATTAACTCCCATTTGAATAAAGTGATTATTATACCCAGACATTTTGAGTATATGCTCACTGACAGAACTGTTCTCCTCCATCTTGCAGCTATAGAACTTATTGGAGACTTCATATCTCTCAATCCGGGCATTTGCTTGAAATATTAACTTCAACTCCTGGAACATCTCATATGCTCCATGATGTTCAAAACATCATTGAAGTCCCGGTTCTAAGCCGTAAAGCATGGCACACTGAACTATCGAGTAGTCATCAGCTTTGCTCTGCCAGACGTTCACAACATCTGGTGTTGCTCCAGCAGCAGGCCTGGCACCCAGCGGTGCTTCCAGGACGTAATTCTTCTGTGCAACAATGAGGATAATCCTCAAGTTACGGACCCAGTCCGTGTAATTGCTACCATCATCTTTCAACTTTGCTTTCTCAAGGAACGCATTAAAATTCAACGGAACAACAGCACGGGCCATTTATCTACAATCATACATAAACAAGCAAGATACTATCAGGTACTAAGTTCATGATAAATTTAGGTTCAGTTAATCATATTACTTAAAGAACTCCCACTTAGATAGACATCCCTCTAATCATCTAAGTGATTACGTGATCCAAATCAACTAAACCATGTTCGATCATCACGTGAGATGGAGTAGTTTCATTGGTGAACATCACTATGTTGATCATATCTACTATATGATTCAGGCTCGACCTTTCGGTCTCCGTGTTCCGAGGCCATATCTGTATATGCTTGGCTCGTCAAGTATAACCTGAGTATTCCGCGTGTGCAACTGTTTTGCACCCATTGTATTTGAACATAGAGCCTATCACACCCGATCATCACGTGGCGTCTCAGCACGAAGAACTTTCGCAACGGTGCATACTCAGGGAGAACACTTCTTGATAATTTAGTGAGAGATCATCTTATAATGCTACTGTCAATCAAAGCAAGATAAGATGCATAAAAGATAAACATCACATGCAATCAATATAAGTGATATGATATGGCCATCATCATCTTGTGCTTGTGATCTCCATCTCCGAAGCACCGTCATGATCACCATCATCACCGGTGCGACACCTTGATCTCCATCGTAGCATCGTTGTCGTCTCGCCAATCTTATGCTTCCACGACTATCGCTACCGCTTAGTGATAAAGTAAAGCATTACAGCGCGATTGCATTGCATACAATAAAGCGACAACCATATGGCTCCTGCCAGTTGCCGATAACTCGGTTACAAAACATGATCATCTCATACAATAAAATTTAGCATCATGTCTTGACCATATCACATCACAACATGCCCTGCAAAAACAAGTTAGACGTCCTCTACTTTGTTGTTGCATGTTTTACGTGGCTGCTACGGGCTTAAGCAAGAACCAATCTTACCTACACATCAAAACCACAACGATAGTTTGTCAAGTTGGTGCTGTTTTAACCTTCGCAAGGACCGGGCGTAGCCACACTCGGTTCAACTAAAGTTGGAGAAACTGTCACCCGCAAGCCACCTATGTGCAAAGCACGTCGGGAGAACCGGTCTCGCGTAAGCGTACGCGTAATGTCGGTCCGGGCCGCTTCGTCCAACAATACCGCCGAACCAAAGTATGACATGCTGGTAAGCAGTATGACTTATATCGCCCACGACTCACTTGTGTTCTAGTCGTGCATATAACATCAACATATAAAACCTAGGCTCGGATGCCACTGTTGGGTTTCGTAGTAATTTCAAAAAATTTCCTACGCACACGCAAGATCATGGTGATGCATAGCAACGAGAGGGGGAGAGTGTGATCTACGTACCCTTGTAGATCGACAACGGAAGCGTTTGGTTGATGTAGTCGTACGTCTCCACGGCCCGACCGATCAAGCACCGAAACTACGGCACCTCCGAGTTCTAGCACACGTTTAGCTCGATGACGATGCCCGGACTCCGATCCAGCAAAGTTTCGGGGAAGAGTTCTGTCAGCACGACGGCGTGGTGACGATCTTGATGTACTACTGTCGCAGGGCTTTGCCTAAGCACCGCTACAATATTATCGAGGACTATGGTGGAAGGGGGCACCGCACACGGCTAGGAATATGATCACGTGGATCAACTTGTGTCTCTAGGGGGTGCCCCTGCCTCCGTATATAAAGGTTCAAGGGAGGGGGGCCGGCCGGCCAGGAGAGGCGCGCTAGGAGGAGTCCTACTCCTTCTGGGAGTAGGACTCCCCCCCTTTCCTAGTTGGAATAGGATTCGTGGAGGGGGGGAAAGAGGAGAGAGAGGAGGAAGGGGGCCGACCCCCTCTCCTTGTCCAATTCGGACCAAGGGGGGAGGGGCGCGTGGCCCAGCCCTGGCTGCCTCTTCTCTTCTTCCACTAAGGCCCACTAAGGCCCATATACCTCCCGGTACTCCGGTAAAATCCCGATTTCACTCGGAACACTTCCGATATCCAAACATAGGCTTCCAATATATCAATCTTTATGTCTCGATCATTTTGAGACTCATCGTCATGTCCGTGATCACATCCGGGACTTCGAACAACCTTCGGTACATCAAAATGCATAAACTCATAATATAACTATCATCGTAATCTTAAGCGTGCGGACCCTACGGGTTCGAGAACAATGTAGACATGACCGAGACACGTCTCTGGTCAATAACCAATAGCGGAACCTGGATGCTCATATTGGCTCCTACATATTCTACGAAGATCTTTTATCGGTCAGACCGCATAACAACATACGTTGTTCCCTTTGTCATCGGTATGTTACTTGCCCGAGATTCGATCGTCGGTATCCCATACCTAGTTCAATCTCGTTACTGGCAAGTCTCGTTACTCGTTCTGTAATACATCATCCCGCAACTAACTCATTAGTTGCAATGCTTGCAAGGCTTAAGTGATGTGCATTACCGAGAGGGCCCAGAGATACTCTCCGACAATCGGAGTGACAAATCCTAATCTCGAAATATGCCAACCCAACATGTACCTTTGGAGACACCTGTAGAGCTCCTTTATAATCACCCAGTTACGTTGTGACGTTTGGTAGCACACAAAGTGTTCCTCTGGCAAATGGGAGTTGCATAATCTCATAGTCATAGGAACATGTATAAGTCATGAAGAAAGCAATAGCAACATACTAAACGATCGGGTGCTAAGCTAATGGAACGGTTATGTCAATCAGATCATTCAACTAATGATGTGATCCTGTTAATCAAATGACAACTCTTTGTCCATGGTTAGGAAACATAACCATCTTTGATTAACAAGCTAGTCTAGTAGAGGCATACTAGTGACACTCTGTTTGTCTATGTATTCACACATGTATCATGTTTCCGGTTTAATACAATTCTAGCATGAATAATAAACTTTTATCATGATATATAAGGAAATAAATAATAACTTTATTATTGCCTCTAGGGCATATTTCCTTCAATTCGACATAGACAATGTTGGTTCTTTAGTTTGCTCTTTGATCATAATCGGCATACACACAACTTCGCCGGTTTGCTCTTCAGCTACATCCAACATATTCTCCACCTTCTTCTTCTTCCCTATCTTCATAGCGTCTCCCTGGAAAAGAGAAACAATGTCTCCAACCCTCTTCATTTTTTAACAAATCTTCAAGAGAACTTCTTTCTATCAATAAAGCTAATTGAGGCCAAAATGATGTGCACAATTATGCATGTGTTCATGTAGTGAATAACATAGTGCAAAAAAGCAAACCCTAAATCAGAAATTTGAGTATTTTGGTACCTTAAATCAGGGTATTCTAGTTTCCGAAGAGTGGTGAATGAGCGAAATGGCCGGATTTGGAGGGGGGAAAGGCCGCCAGGGTAGGGGCGTCCAGGGAGAGCGACTAGACCCGAGGGCCGGGCGGGCGGGCAGTGGGAGGAGAGGTGGGAGTTTCTGGAGCGGTGGCAGGGGCCCGATCGGCGGCGAGCCCATGAGGAACGATGAGGCGGCTATCTTCTTGGCATTAGGCAGTGGCGTAGTGAGAGGGCACTGAGACGAGGAAGTTAGATGTGGACTGGGCAGCTGCGTTCTTCCTGGGTGTGTTTATAGGGCCATTGATAGAGGTGAGGGGCCTGATCTTTCAATGAGATGATAACTATCGATTTGGTGGAGACGACTTTGATAATCCGACTAGAAACGTACATGACATTGCGCCTTAGCAATCGCTAAACCAACTCTGAGAGGTTATTGACCACGCCGGAGCATGATCAACCTGGCCACGAAGGTCTATTCCTACAAGCAATCAAAGAACAAGCAAGAATATGAATACGCAATCTGAATATTGTGAATATGGATGAAGTATTGATAAAATTGGGGTTTCAAAGCGGTCTTGGTCTGGCCGTTGGGCACAAACGAAGTACACGAAGTTGCAGCGATGGCTAACTTTTAACTAAATAAAACCCAAGCAAAAAGCTACTAGATGGATCTACTTATATAGGAGCAAAGGGTGGCGGCCAAGGAGATGGGAGGATGTCCCAAGGCATCCTAAAACTAACCCTAGGTTGTACAAGGCTCATGGGCCCAAGTGGAGGTGATGCAACACCTTTGAGCTTGTAGTTTGACTCGGATTCTGCTATAGTGTTAGATTGTTTCATCAATATCTCAATGCTCCAAACGAAATAGAAGGTGAATCCAATTGGGATGGAAAGAGCACGAAATCTACTTTCCAACAAAAAAATAATCACCCAATTCGGTGTCCGTATGAAAGAGTTCTTGGCATTTTGAGTCACGTATGTCTATGTAGTCCGAATCCGAATCCAGAACGTGAGAGACTTGGACTCTATCTTCTCTTGGCCCAAAAGTGACGTGAGAGGACTTTTTGAACACCTAAACTTCTCTTTTCTCTTATCTTCATATGTGGATTGTACAAATGTCCCATATACCTGCAATTAGACATGGCACAAAAGTCTGTGAAGTATTTTTTATCCTGGATGACATAAATAAATTATTGCATAGTTTGCATTAGAAATCACCTCACAAATATACATGTATGCAATATTTTTGGTCGTGTCCAAGGTAGTCATGTCCTCATCAGCCATCCTTTTTTCTGGACTAGTTAGAATGCATAGGTATATAGGCTGCCACATTATTTCAGGGTGGGCCAGGGCCCAGCCTGGCATCCGCCGTTGCTCCTAGTCGTCCCCTACCTCTTGCTAGAGGGATGGGTGCGCATGGCCACGACACTCTGGCACGCGCACGGCCACGTCCTGCTTGGTTGCTCACCTTGGACGCCTCTGGCATCGCCATGCAACCCCCTGGATGCCTCCTACTCTCCCCCATCTTCATCTCTTCCCTCTGCTCTCTCTCTCTCGCATGACTGCCATTAGCATCCGAGATAGCTGACGAGCACCACCACGGCCACCCTCCACCCTATGCCTCTCCATATTGTCCAACGGCTCCACCTCGACTTCCTGAAGCTTCACATAAAAGCTCGCAAGCCCATGTGCACTGTAACCCCACCATCGGAGTTGTCTTCAAGCTCGGTATTGATGACCCACAAGTATATGGGATCAATTGTAGTCGAACCCAACGAGTAGCAGAAGGAAATGACAAGTGGTTTTCAGCAAGGTAATGTCCGTAAGTGCTGAAGTTGTAAGTAACAGAGTAGTTTGATAGCAAGATAATTTGTAACAAGCAAGTAATGATAGTAGTAACAAAAGTGCAGCAAGATAACCCAATCCTTTTGCGACAAAGGACAGGCCAAAACGGTCTCTTATAGTAAGCAAAGCATTCTTGAGGGTACACAGAAATTTCATCTAGTCACTTTCATCATGTTGATTTGATTCGTTTTTGCTACTTTGATAATTTGATATGTGGGTGGACCGGTGCTTAGGTGCTATTCTTACTTGACCAAACGTCCTACTTATGATTAACCCCCTCGCAAGCATCCACAACTAGGAGAAAAGTATTAAGAATAAATTCTAACCATAGCATTAAACTTTTGGATCTAATCGGTCCCTTACGGAATAGCACATAAACTAGGGTTTAAGCTTCTGTCACTCTCGCAACCCATCATCTAATAACTACTCCACAATGCATTCCCTTAGGCCCAAATATGGTGAAGTGTCATGTAGTCGACATTCACATGACACCAGTAAGGGAATCACAACATACATACTATCCAAATATCGAACACATATCAAGTTCACATGATTACTTGCAACATGATTTCTCCCGTGACCTCAAGAACAAAAGTAACTACTCACAAATGATAATCATGCTCAAGATCAGAGGGGTATTAAATAGCATAATGGATCTGGACATATAATCTTCCACCAAATAAACCATTTAGTAATCAACTACAAGATGTGATGTAATCAACACTACTAGTCGCTCACAAGCACCAATCTATAGCTTCGGTACAAAGATTTCCCCCTCCGGGAGGGAAGTTCCCCCGGCGGAATCGCTCAGCCGGAGGGCAAAAGTGCTCCTACCCAAGTTCCGCCTCGAGATGGCGACGCTCCATCCCGAAAGTCCTATCCTTATTTTTTTCTAGGTCAAAATGACTTATATACCAGAAGATGGGCAACAGAGGTGGGCCGAGGAGAGCACAACCCATCAGGGTGCGTCTGGGCTCCCTGGTGCGCCCAGGTGTGTTTTGCCTACCTAGTGGGCCCCCTCTGGTACTTATTGGTTCCAATATTCCTCATATATTCCATAAAAAATATCCGTAAAGTTTTAGCTTGTTTGGAGTTGTGCAGAATAGGTGGCCTGACGTAGCTTTTCCAGGTCCAGATTTCCAGCTGCCGGAATTCTCCCTCTTTGTGTGTACCTTGCATATTATGAGAGAAAAGGCATTAGAATTAGTCTAAAAAGCATTATTATGCATAAAAACATCATAAATATCAGTAGGAAAACATGATGCAAAATGGACGTATCAACTCCCCCAAGCTTAGACCTCGATTGTCCTCAAACGAAAACCGAAATTGAAAAACATGTCCACATGCTCAGAGAGAGAGAGAGAGAGAGGTGTCAATAAAAACAAAATACGGACATAGAAGCATCATGTAGATTATTGTAACAACAATGAATTTAAACATAATACTTTTATCATAGAACCTTTATCATAGACTTCTCATGAATAAGTAATAATTGATCACACTATCGAAGTATAAAGCATAAACTCTATTAGAAACGAACAAACTATGTTCTCAGTCAACTTTGCAACTACAATTCATCATCTTTTCAGGAAGGGTCATGTATCGGAGCCTTTAGGTAAGTCCACATAGTCAACCATCATATAGTCTTCTATGATTGCTAACACTCACCACATACACATGAGCAAAACATTTCAACCGGACACATAGAAAGATAGGGGCTTATAGTTTCGCCTCCCAACATATTCACCTCAAAGGTGATGTCAACAATAATAACTCATATGTACCTAGATCTTTCCTCACCACATGATGCTTGCCAAAGGAGAAAAATAAAAAGGAATAGAGAGAAGAAACTTGACTCTTGCATAAAAGTAAATACATAAAAGTAAAAGATAGGCCCTTCGCAGAGGGAAGCAGAGGTTGCCATGCGCTTATTTGTTTGTATGCTCAATCCCTTAGTGCAAAAGAACGTCACGTTGTATTACCCCTTGTGATCAACCTTTATTATGCAGTATGTTGCTTTTATTCTTCACCATCACAAGTTCGTACAACGCTCAATTTTCTCTTACACTAAATGATCTCACACTTTTAGAAGCAATTTTTATTGCCTTATTGCACCGATGAAAACTTACTTGAGGGATCTTGCTCAATCCCTAGGTTGGTATGGTGGACTCTTGAAAATAAGATTTGGGTTTAAGGGTTTTTGGATGCACAAGTAGTATCTCTACTTAGTGCGGAATTTTTGGCTAACAAAGATAGGGGGAAAACACCACATGTTGAAGGATCTATGACAATATAACTTCTATGTGAATATGAACAAACATAAATCATTACGTTGTCTTCCTTGTCCAACATCAACAATTTTGGCATATAATGTTTTGATGGGGGCTCACAATCACAAAAGATTTCTAGGATAGTGTATTTATATGTGAATCTTCTCTTCCCTTATCAATTCTTTCATGAATTGCATCATTGACCAATGCTATGTTTGTCCATCTCTAATAAAATTTCCTACTTATACTTTTCCTTATGTGGTGTCATCACCTACCATAAGATTAACATATGATCTTTTTAATTTATTTTCTTTCTTTTTATTGCAACATGAAAGTAAAGAAAGCAAAAAGTCAAACTAAACTTTATTATATATCTCGCACAATATTACAAGCATAGATCACTAAGCAAGCTCTCGAAAAGAAAGGATCAAACTAAACTTTATTCATCTAAAGCAAAAGATCGAACTTAAAATAAGTAAAGGAAAAAGGTAGTGGGGGTGATACGATACCGGGGCACCTCCCCCAAGCTTGGTGGAAGCCAAGGGGAGTGCCCATACCCGATACTCAATTTTATTTTGGTGATGAAGAAGTAGATGGTGGTGATGAAGTAGAATTTTCCAATATAACCATGAGTAGATCCCTCAAGCCTTGAATCTCCTGAAGGGCTCGGTGAAGTAATTCAGTGTTTTTCCTCACTTCAGCCATTATGTGTTTATTCTCCGGGCCCCAAGGGTTCGTTTCTGCATTGCTTTCTCGTGGACAAGATATGTCCCAATTGGACGGTATGTGCACATGAGGAGTATTCTCGAACCCATAGTTGTGAATCAAATTGTGAAAATTGCTATGATGTAACCTGTGTAAAGGCCTCCTTGGTGGGAGTTCTTCATGCACTTCGAGGCTCTCTTGATTATTTGATGATCTTATAACTTGGTGAGGATTTGGATGAGTAGAGATACCAGCCAATGTGCCTCTCTCGGAAGTCGGAGGGTGAAACCCAAAAGGATTTTCCTCTCCTTAGATCCTCCTGAACCAACCCTATGTCTTCTTCGTTGTTGGAGGGTGAGGAAGACATGATGCTGGCCTAGCTGAATCTGTCAGAAAACAACAAGGAAAAGAAAACAGAAGATTTCTCTGTGATACGGTGGTCAATATGTTCGGGGGGTATATAAAGATTTTTTTATCTTGGGAGACGAGCAAACGATAGAAAAACGGAGTCCAGAAGGTACCCGAGGTGGGCACAACCCACCTGGGCGCGCCTGACAAGCCATGCGCACCCTGGTGTCTTGTGCCCACCAGGGTGACCTTCCTGGTTGTTTCTTATTTTGCTAATTTTTGTTATATTCCAAAACTGACAAAAAATATTTTTGCGGATTTTTTGGAGCCCGTTTACTTACCGTATCACGTACCTCCTTTTTTTCACGATTCTGGAGTGTTCCGGAAGGACTCTTTTATGTGTTCCTCCGGTGTCATCGTTTGAATAATATTACTTTCAACATTAATGGGCGTGCCTGAGATATAATGTTTTATTCGTTGCCCATTAACAACGTTCAGGTTAGTGCCTTCGGCATTATTTATTTTGATAGCTCCAAACCGATAAACCTCCTCTATAACATAGGGTCGTTCCCATTTGGAGAGGAGTTTTCCTGCAAAGAATCTAAAACGAGAGTTGTACAAAAGAAGATATTCTCCAACTTTGAACTCACGCTTTCGAATTCTTTTATAATTCCATCTTTTAACCTTTTCTTTAAATAACTTGGCATTTTCATAAGCTTGTGTTCTCCATTCATCTAATGAGCTAGTATCAAATAACCTCTTTTCACCGGCAAGTTTGAAATCATAGTTGAGTTCTTTGATTGCCCAATATGCTTTATGTTCTAACTCAAGAGGCAAATGACAAGCTTTTCCATAAACCATTTTATAAGGAGACATACCCATAGGATTTTTGTATGTTGTTCTATAAGCCCAAAGTGCATCATCTAGTTTCTTAGACCAATTCTTCTGGGATAGATTGACAGTCTTTTGCAAAATTAATTTTATTTCTCTATTGCTAAGTTCAACTTGACCACTAGACTGAGGATGATAAGGTGATGCAATTCTATGGCTAACATCATACTTGGCAATCATTTTACGGAAAGCACCATGAATAAAGTGTGAACCACCATCAGTCATTAAATATCTAGGGACTCCAAACCTTGGGAAAAAGGTCCCATGTAATCAAATCCCCAAACATCAAATGGTTCAACAGGAAGTGAATAATTCATAGGCATTTCTTGACGCTTACCGATATTACCTATTCTTTGACATTCATCACAAGATAAGATGAACGTACGGGCATCCTTGAAGAGAGTAGGCCAATAGAACCCATATTGCAATACCTTGTGAGCAGTTTTGTCTCCAGCATGATGCCCTCCATAAGCTTTGGAGTGACATTTCCGTAGGATTTGTCCCTGTTCATGCTCGGGTACACAACGTCTAATAATACCATCTACTCCTTGTTTATAAAGATGTGGATCACCCCAAAAGTAATGTCTAAAATCATAGAAGAATTTTTTATTTTGTTGGTATGTAAAGCTAGGTGGTAAATATTTAGCAACAATGTAATTAGCATAGACAGAATACCAAGGAGTGTTATGAGAAACATTTATCGTAGCTAACTGCTCATCAGGAAAACTATCATCATTAGGTAGTGGGTCATCAAGCACATTTTCAAGCCTAGACAAGTTATCAGCTATGGGGTTCTCAGCTCCTTCTCTATTAGTGATATGTAAATCAAATTCTTGTCGCAAGAGAACCCATTGAATAAGTCTAGGTTTAGCATCTTTCTTTTCCATAAGATATTTTATAGAAGCATGATCGGTGTGAATAATTACATTTGAATCAACAATGTAAGATCTAAATTTATCACAAGCAATCACCAATGCTAGAAATTCCTTTTCAGTAGTAGCATAATTTCGTTGAACACTGTCTAGAGTTTTACTAGCATAATGAATGACATTTAGTTTCTCATCAACTCTTTGTCCTAGAACATCACCAACATCATAATCACTAGCATCACACATGATTTCAGAAGGCAAGTTCCAATCAGGTGGTTGAACAACAGGTGCAGAAATTAAGGCTTTCTTCAATGTTTCGAAGGCTTCTAAACAATCATCATCTAAAACAAAAGGAACATCCTTTTGCAAAAGATTTGTAAGAGGCCTAGAAATTCTACAAAAGTCTTTGATAAATCTCCTATAGAAACCAGCATGACCTAGGAAACTACGAATACCTTTGATATCTTTAGGATATGAAACTTTCTCAATTGCATCAACCTTAGCTTTGTCCACTTCAATACCTCTTTCAGAAATTTTATGGTCCAAAACAATACCTTCATTAACCATAAAGTGGCACTTCTCCCAATTCAAGACAAGATTTGTTTGCTCGCATCTCTGCAAAACTCGATCAAGATTGCTTAAACAATCATCAAAAGACCTCCCACAAACCGAGAAGTCATCCATGAAAACCTCTACAATCTTTTCACAAAAGTCAGAGAATATAACAGTCATACATCTTCGAAAGGTAGCAAGTGCATTGCATAAACCGAAAGGCAAACGTCTATAAGCATAAGTTCCAAAGGGACGAGTGAAAGTGGTCTTTTCTTGATCAGGTTGAGAAACAGGTATTTGTGAAAATCAGAGTATCCATCAAGGAAGCCGTTGACGCTCAAAAGTGGCACAATCATAAAATTATCTTAGGTTATATAAAGACTAATTCAAACTTAGGATTGGAGGTCACTCCGGATGGCTCTCTTTAAGAATATCGAGATGGATATGAAGATGGTCTAAAGCAGATCTCGGATGCAATAGTTATGACAAGTTCGGAGATGCTCATGTTGACACCAGGTTAAAGAATGGCACGAAACTCAATTAATATGGCCTCTAATGGAAAACATTTCAACATGAAAGTTGTGCGTCTCATCGAAATGGTTGATTTTGATACAAAAATCTTCTTAATCCGAGGTCGTTTGCAACCTGTGGAGGCAAAACAAGGTCAGAAATAGAAGCTGCAGAGTAATTTCGGACCGATCGAGTTGATTTGATCGCTGAGACCGAGTTGGTCCGGAAAATTACTAGAGAGTTGGCAATGTTCACCCGGTGGGACCAACGCAAACCAATCGGTGATACCGAGTTGATCCAGGAAATTACAAAAAGTTACAGAGAGTTGGCCATGTTCACTCAGTGGGACCGAGTTTATCTGGAAAATTGCCAAAGATTCCTATCCGAGTTAGGTTAGGGTTTTTGATATTTTGGACAGAATTTTTAGTCCTTTTCTTGTATGGAAAGTCCAGGCACCTCATAAATAGATGACAGGTGAAGGCCGATTGAACAACACACAACCGAACAAAACAATCTACTACCTTTTGGTGTTCATTATCCCTCTCTCTTGTATCTTTCTTCTCGTGATTTGTTCGTTCTTTGTTTGCAGGGCGGCGAACCTCGAGGCCCTAGGGATTATAAGGTCGACCTAGGGCAGCCCATAGCCGTCGTGCGCCCTGACGGGGTCCCTCCCGGGCGTGTGGGGTTTCGGGTCTACAAAATCTCCCGCCGGATTGCTTGCGTACCGCGCTTCTGGCCGGATCTCCTTCGACGTGAGTTGCGGTGCATCACCACCGGTGTTGAGGGTACACGGTGATGTGTTTGTGTGTGAACACACTTTTTGGCGACTCCGTTGGGGACGAAGCTTCGAACGGTCTCCGGCCCATTCTTGCTATGAAGAGATCGTCATCAAGAAGTTGTGATCTACAAAGGTAATATGAATACCCAATTCCCTTTTGTAGATGCAAATAATTCATATGTTGTTGCTGGATCACTCAATGAGCATAATGTATCGGCTAGCCCTAATTTCATTAGTCATGCATCTAATTACATGCAAGGGCCGATGCAAAATAATCTTCATGCTTCAAATTCTTATGATTTTAACAACATACAACATATGTATCCTAACTCTCATGCATAGGCAACCCCGCACATCCATATGCCGATGAACAATGTGATGGGTTTAGGTAATCAATTTGAAACACCTCGTGTTAATATTTCCAATAGCATACAAGAAAGTGTTTCACCCCTTTATTCATCGGCAACTAATTTGCAATATGTGAATCGAACGTTGCCGATGGATGGGAGAATTGGCCATGCTACTACTAGCTATTTGGCCAGTTACTCTCAGCCATCATATGCTACACCTCATGTAAATAATTTTCCAGCACCGTATGCAACTGTAGATGTTCATAATTCGGCCCCACACCTTCATGGTCATAGCCGAGTAAGTGAAAATTTTGCAGGAACACACTTGCCATCATCTAATAATGTAGCATATAATGCATGCTCTACGCAATTCGAGAATTTCGGCAACACTCACGAATCATTGCCGAAAGAATCTAAAAGTATTGTGGAGCAATCCCTTCCAGAAGCAGTTGTGACTGTGTTAAAAAAGAGCTTGGCACAAAACAAGAGGATTAGTGCTCTTTGCCTTGAACAATATGAAAAGGGGTTGTTTCCTGATTATGCTGCAATAAAGGCTAGTGTTCTGCAAGAAGATGAAACTTCATCAATCGATAGAATTGGTGAGAGAACATATGGTTATATGGCAGTGCATACACCTCCACCTAGTACCGCAACATATTATACAACCCCTACACAAATGCAAAATTTTGGCAATAATAACAATCCATTGTCGAAAGATCCTAAAAGCATTGGGGGGCAAACTGATCTAGAGCCGGCTGGAATTGAGAGGGGAGTTAAAGCTTTGCATGATAGGGTGCAAGTACTTCGCTAGGAGAGAATTAATAGATAATTAGCTCAAAGAAAACAAGCCTTGCCAATTGGTAGAATCAATGAAAAGAAGGATGATTCGGAACATGAAAGTGCTTCGGTTGAAAAAGCCGAATCAAGTAGTATATATTCCGAGTACATCCAATCCAAAGAGGCAAGCATTATTGAGGAAGGGCATGGCAAGCATAGCAAAATGACCATGCTTGATTTTTTCTAAAGTTAATGGAACCTACTTCCTGCCCTATGAGTTTAGTGGCATATAAATTGATGAGCTACAAGGAATAGAACAAGTAGCCGAGCAAAGTTCGGTTGACAAAAGTCTTCCATGTAACGATGCACGAAATCAAGAAAAAGATGATGAAAAGGCATTGGGGAGCCATCCAAAGGTGGAGCAAGATATTGTCCAAGTTGCACCACCATCATGCTCTCCCAACATATTTGAAGAGGTATATCTAGCAACTAATTTACCTATTTTCAGATTTGGTCACAACTTTATTGTTGATGCATCTATTAGAAATACTCGCATAAGTAATTTTCTAAGGTGAATGAAGAAGGGTAATTTACTTTTTAGCAATAAAATTGTCATAGAGCATACCGGTCAACCCATTGTGCCATTTATAAAGACCGATAGTGACTTATTGTTGCAGCCAAAGCTTTCCCCGTTGCTTTATCTAAAGTTCATATCTAATTGGGTTGCTTTGCTTATTTCATACTTGGCTTGCATTTTGTCTCAATTGAGACATGTGTGTTCTAATATTTTTTGCTTCGGAAAGATAAAGTCAAGTTTAGATTCTTTTGAGAAAATCGATGCTAGTATAATATCTTACCCAAAGACATCGAAGATAGAGTGCAAAACACAATGCATAGCCGAATGGGGTGATGCAAGATCTGAACCATTCATTTGCTTAACTCCAAAGCCGTTCTCACAGCAAGATTGGCTAGAAAATAAAAAATTACCTTCAATTCAAACATGTGTGATCAAATCTTTGATTCATTGTTGACAAATAATTATATTAGAATTCTTGATCAGCATGTCGAGCCATCTATCCAAGGACGAATGTATTGTAAGTTGCATGATTCGTTCAAGCATAATTTTGAGGATTGGAGGATGTTTCGTCAAATAGTTAAATCAGGCATTGAAAAAGGACGATTGAAAATTGTTGAAACAACAAGAGATGACCACTCTATACCGATTGGTCCTAATGGCAATTTTTTTGCATCGGCTACTTCAAGCCAATCCATTTAAAGAGAAGGTAAAAACTACAAGTGACATGATAAAGCTTTCAAGTAAAGAAGTTATTGAAGAGCACAATAAACATAAACTTGAGGGTGAGAATTCCATCAATTCTACCATGGATACGCCAAGGACTGGGGGCAACAGGCAAATGCAATGATCGATGAAAGCAAACGAAAATAAAACAAAGGCTGAAATAAGCGCAAGTGTAAGAGATCAAAAATCACCTTCGCCGAACTATTGGATAAATGTCGAAAGAAGAGTGAAGAGAAGAATGCTTATCGGCCAAATCATACAAAGAAAACAAGATCACCCCCAAGGCGCAAATATGAGGATCGGTATTGGCAAAGTGAGAGTTTTAATGCAACATATTTATATCCTTATTTTGGGTCGCCAATGCCAATGTCGTGGATGCCTCCCTATGCTCTTGTAGATCCGTATCCGTCATGGGATAGGTATGATACAAGGGCATGTTCTCCATCTTATTTTAGACCATCTCACCAATATTATACAACTTAAAAAACATCATCATTTGAACAATCACATGTTAAAGACGGTTTCAGTCATGAGGAACCGGTCCGGAGCTCAAGGAAGAAGAAAAAGGTGGTCAAGCAAGTTTACCGCATTAAAAGAGATGGTCGTAAGAGTGCTACTTCAGATTTGATCTCAAATGAAAAAGAGCCAATTAAAGTGTTGACATTAGCTACTAAAGGCAATGAGATCAAGCAATCAACTATTGAGAGTCAAAGTGCCAAATCTGAAGAAAAGAAGTTGAGAGTGCACAAGGACAAAAAAGAATTGCCACTGGTCAAAACAGAACCACAACCGAGATGCCCACTCGGCTTATCGTATTGGCAAAAGAAGGAATTACAAAATCTTAGTGCACAAGAACTTGAAGAAAGGAACATGGCATGGGTTCCCAAAGGAAGTACTCAAAATAAGAATTGTGTGCAAGTTTCCATTGCAAGAAGAGTGTCAAAGGTGAAGAAGGAAAATAGTGAAAACTATGAAGAACCAAGCCAAAGGTTTCAACATCTTCGTTCTACACATTATCCATATTCTTCAACTATGCCACTAATGCATATGCCATGGAACTTGTCATCGGGTATGATTGGTTACCCTCAATGGGCTTAGTTTAATCCATGGATGCAATATAATTTCTTATATCATGAAAGGGTATTACCAAATCACTATACGTTTGATTAACTACAAGTTTGTTGCTGATCCAAAGGACCAAAATGCTTGATCTATCATTTAATTTGTTTATTTTGGATATATGTACTTTGGTAGATGGAGTTTGCATGGACCTTATGGTAATGGCCGATATTTATCTATCACCCTAAGAATATGTTAAAGCATGGCCGGTGTAGTATTCTAACATCGTCCTTAGTTTGATTGGAGAGCGAGACAAGGTATGTGTTCATGGAAATGTATACGTATACCTATATTATGCTTGCATGGAATTGAGACATTATGACCGACACCATTCAAAATATGTTGTATAGACCAATCCATAGCAAAATTGGTGAGTGGACTTATGCTTTGATTTAATATGATTTGGCTTACAAATCGTTCAATTTACGGGAGGCCAAATCATTGTTGTTTTATTATTGAGCATCGAATTTATGACATGCATACTATAGATATTAGCCTTGTCTCTCTAGTACTATGGAGATTATGTTTTGATGGTTGAATTCATAACAATAGCCAAGGTGTTGGTATTGTTTATATATCTCCTTATGGTGCCATTTTGTGAAGCCTCGTGTCGCTTAAAATATTTTGCGCACAATAATCAAAGAGGAATATGCAATGTCATTTGGTTTGGATCGTTTTGTTGCCATAGGTGTTGCACACATTGAGGCTTTAAGTGATTTTTTATGAGTAGTGTAACAAATATCCAAGGGTTGTCAATGTTTTGATGAATCACTTATAGTTTACCTTGAGGTAGATATAGAATTTACCTTGGGTTGCTTTAATATTTCTCATATATCTAGACATGACGATTGAAGAGTAAATGAGTTGGCAAAATGACCATCCGGTTACCACGTTGATCATTGTGCATTGCATATCTATCAATAGCCGATGCTTGGTCTCACTGACATAGGTAAGGCCGAACCAAAGCCCATCGCTTCGGCCACTAATGAAATTTTTATGCAGGCGAAAGCAAGGATTAAAGGAAGTTCATTATTGGTTATCTGTAAAATCCTAGCAAAAGGGTGAACAACATGGTTCGGAAGATGGCTTTGAGATACATATCTATGGAACTTTATCACCGGATTGTTAATGAAGTTGAGAAGATTTTGCCCAAGTTTGCATCAAGAAGTTCACACAAGTAATGGACGATATATACTTATCGTCCTAAGAACATACAAATGGCCGATGGAGTGTTGACATCATCCTTAGAACAAACTTGGTATTTTTCGGCATGCTAGCTATGCCGAAAAGCAGGGGGGCATGTGTTGACCCTCAAAAGTGGCACAGTCATAAAATTAGCTTAGGATATATAAACAATAATTCAAACTTACGATTGGAGGTCAATCCGAATGGCTCTCTTTATGAATATCGAGATGGATATGAAGATGGTCTAAAATGGAGCTCGGATGCAATAGTTATGACAAGTTCGGAGATGCTCATGTTGACACCAGATTAAAGAATGGCACGAGACTCAACTAATATGGCCTCTAATGGAAAACATTTCAACATGAAAGTTGTGCGTCTCATTTGAACGGTTGATTTTCATACAAAAATCATCTTAATCCGAGGTCGTATGCAAGCTGTGGAGGCAAAACAAGGTAAGAAACAGAAGCTGCAGAGTATTGGACCGACCGAGTTGGTCCGGAAAATCACCAGAGAGTTGGCAATGTTCACTCGGTGGGACCGAAGCAAACCAATCAGTGAGACCGAGTTGATCCAGGAGATTACAAAAAGTTACAGAGAGTTGGCCACGTTCACTCGGTGGGACCGAAGCAACCAATCGGTGGGACCGAGTTGATCCGGAAAATTGCCAAGATTCCTGTCCGAGTTAGGTTAGGGTTTTTGATATTTTGGACGGAATTTTTAGCCCTTTTCTTGTACGGAAAGTCCATCCGCCTCATAAATAGATGAGAGGTGACGGCCGATTGAACAAAAAAATCGAACAAAACAATCTACTACCTTTTCGTGTTTATTATCCCTCTCTCTTGTATCTTTCTTCTCGTTCTTCGTTCGTTATTCGTTTGTAGGGCGGCGAACCTCGAGGCCCTAGGGGCGAGGTCGACCTAGGGCAGCCCATAGCCACAGTGCGCCCTGATAGGGTCCCTCCCGGGCATGTGGGGTTTCGGGTCTACAAAAGCGCCCGCCGGATTGCTTGTGTACCGCTCTTCCGGCCGGGTCACGTTCGACGTGAGTTTAGGTGCATCACCCCCGGCGTTGAGGGTACACGGTGACGTGTTCATATGCGAACACACTTTTTGGCGACTCCGCTGGGGGTGATGCAAAAATGTGTGTGCTTAGATAATTTTTCTAGCATTTGATCGATAAAAGGAAGAGGGTAATGATCTTTTCTTATTGCTTTGTTTAATTTTATAAAATAAATTACCATTCTATAGCCGATAATAATTCTTTGTGGAATAAGTTCATTCTTATCACTAGGAACAACAGTAATACCTCCTTTCTTAGGGACACAATGAACAAGACTTACCCATCTACTATCAGCTATATGATATATTATACCTGCTTCCAGAAGTTTTAATATTTTTGTTCTTAGCACTACCTTCATCTTAGGATTTAATCGACGTTGGTGATCAACAATGGGTTTAGCATCAGGTTCCATATTAATCTTGTGCTGACATAAAGTGGGACTAATGCCCTTTAAATCATCAAGAGTATATCCAATAGCAGCTTGGTGCTTCCTTGGAACTTTCAATAATGTTTCTTCTTCATGTTCTGAAAGGTTAGCACTAATAATAACATGATATATCATCTTTTCATCAAGATAAGCATATTTCAAAGTGTCTGGCAATTGTTTTAATTCAAAGACAGGACCACCTTTGGGTGGAGGAGGACCTCCTGGAGTTTCAATAGGAAAAATGTGTTTAAGTAGAGGATGTTGTTCAAAGAAAATCTTTTCTATTTCATTTCTTTCATGCATATGTAAATCATTTTCATGGTCTAGCAAACATTGTTCTAGTGGATCAGTAGGTGGCACAACAATAGAAGCAAGACCGATTATTTCATCCTTACTAGGCAATTCTTTTTCATGAAGCTTTCTACTAAACTTGGAAAAATTAAACTCATGAGACTCATCACCAAAACTAACACCGACAGTTTGTTTCTCACATCTATTTTAGCATTAACGGTGTTCAAGAAAGGCCTACCAAAGATAATGGGACAAAAGTCATCTTGTGGGGAACTGATGTCTACTACGCAACTTTATTCTTGTAGACACATGTTGGGCCTCCAAGCGCGGAGTTTTGTAGGACAGTAGCAATTTCCCCTGAAGTGGATGACCTAAGGTTTATCAATCCTGAAAGTGCATTATATCGACTAGCGGGGGTGAATAGGCGATTTTTACAAATTCATCACCGAGGAATTTCAGGGTGAGGAAATTCCTAAGCAATGAACTACTTAACAGCGGAATAAGTACTCAGATGCAAGTATAACAGAGTAGTAGCATAGTCATCATGATGGAATGAAAACAAGCATAGAGTACAAGTAGCGCAAACACATGATAAGCAGGCTGAAGACAAACTGACTGAAGAAATAGGATTGAGGAAATTGAGAAAGTCTTCAAACAATAACGATCAAGTACTTCTACACAGGAATGAGGAATTGACAGGGTTGAGGAAATAGAACCAGTAGCTTGGTGAAGACAATGATGTGGTAGAACAGTTCCAACTGGTGTGACAGTCGTACGTCTGGTTGGACCGGCTAGGTATTCAAACCTGAGGACACAGTCCCGGACACACAGTCCTCACCGTATTCTCCTTGAGCTAAGGTCACACAGACCTCGCCCAATCACTCGTGGTAAGTCTTCAGGTGACTTCCAAACCTTCACAGACTCAGTCACTCGGCGATCCACAATTTCCTCTTGGATGCTCTAGACCATGACGCCTAACCGTCTAGAGGATGCACAGTCCTCAATGGTAACAAGCATCAGTTCCACATAGGAACAATCTCTTCAGTGATGCTCAATCACTTTGGGTTTGTAGGTGTTGGGTTTTGGGTTTTCCTCACTTGATGATTTTCGCTCAAAGTCCTCGGAGGATGGGATGCTCTCAATGACAAGTGTCAGTTTCTCGCGGAGCAGCCAACCAGCTAGTGGTTGTAGGGGGCGGCTATTTATAGCCTAGGGAGCTGCCCGACATGATAAGACATAAATGCCCTTCAATGATATGACCGTTATGTGGGTAGATATTTTGGGACAGCTAGCGCGTAGCACAACAACGACCGACAATTTGGCTATCAAATTCCTCAGGGCTACCATGTTCCTCACTTGTAGGCAATCCGCACTGGCGAATTCCTAACTTCTCAGCTAGAACAAATTCCTCAGAGACCAGAAGATCTTCATCTCTGTCACTGAAGAAATTTGACTGAACTGTATGAGATTTCCAATGGCTTCACTCGAAAGGATTGGTAGGTATAGGATTTTGAGATGAGCATCACTTGGAAACTTTTCCTTAGTTTTACCTCAACCCCCTTTAACAGTAGGTGTTTCCTATGACTCAAAGAAAGATAAAGTGAAACTATGAAAACAAAAGTCTTCACGCTTCATATTCCTCGCATGAATATTAAGTCTTCAGGATCACACCAATTTCTTCACTTTCAAAGTCTTCAGAAAGTCAAAGTCTTCAGTTGAAGACATTCATTTTTAGGGCTCGACTTTCTCTGTAAATATCAAACTCCTCATAGACTTATAGACCTGTGTACACTACCAAACACATTAGTCCCTTAACCTATAAGTCCTCAATACACCAAAATCACTAAGGGGCAGTAGATGCACTTACAATCTCCCCCTTTTTGGTGATTGATGACAATATAGGTTAAGTTTTCAACGGGGATAAACATATGAAGTGTAAATACTGATATTGAGGAATTTGATTGCAAGATATAGAAGAACCCCCATAAAGATGTGCATATGTGAGGAATTTGCCTTGAATAGCAAATGCACATTGTAGAGTAGAATCATGGAGATACCCCTATATCTTGTAATTTATACACACATTTAACATATGATATGAAGAATATGAAATGCATGATGAAATATGGTGACTGATGTAATCCAACATGCGTGCATTAACATGTATGAGGAAATAACATGTAGAAGAACATAGCAAAAGTATCAGACCACCATCGGACTTAAGTTTACAACTCGATCCAACAAATACTTCAGAAGAACGAGAGTTGTAACTTAGCAAAAAAAATGCCCATATAAAGTAGACCCGCTTGAAGACTAACTCAAATTTCTCACCCTTTGTCATCGAATGACCAAAAGGGGCGAAAAATGAGGACTAATGCCCCTGAAGAATATCATCATGATGTCGATGGAGGAGCGCTCATGTTGTTGGGGTCGTCTATTGCTGTAGGGCCTGCCGCAATGTCGTCCAAGTCTTCATGCTCATAAAGTCTCGCGTGATGAAGAATATGAGCTAGCCACCAAGTGAGGAACTTTGACCTTCTCGAATTTCTTCGAAGGTGGCTGAGACCAGTCAAAGTCCTGCTTGAAGCCCATCTGCTTGAGATCTTCATCACCATAGATGTGAGACAATATAGCCCATGTGCGATCAAATACTTCATGCAAATAGTAGTGATTCTTCTTCACAGTATTTTGAGTGACTTCCATGTTCTGAAGAATAGCACCAAACTGACGCTTGACCCACTTGTGGTTGTGATCGACCTTCTGATGAAGACCGAGGAGGAGCTCACGATCAGTCATCACCCTTGGACCAATGGCTTGAGGAAATTCCTTTGAAGCATTTGTGGCAGTGTCATGGGTGGAAGAGTCATCATTGGTGGAATATGATGCAGCTTTGTGAAACTGTCCATCCAATGGACGAGTGCCTTCATCGATAACAACAGCCTTGCCCTTCTCATCAGCTGAGGAAATAGTCCATTTGAGGATTTCAATAGGCGGCAAGTAGCTGACGTGATTTTGAAGATCAGCTTTGTAATGAATTGAAGACCTTGATCTGATGAATCTCATGATCCAGGGAGCGTAAGGCTTCAATTCAAATGGTGATAGAGCGACATTGGCCAAAGTCCTCATGAAGAAATCATGGTAGTTGATAGGAATACCATGTATGATGTTGAAAAGCAGATTCTTCATGATGCCAACAACTTCTTCATCATCAGAGTTGTGGCCCTTGATTCGACTGATGGTTTTGGTCAATATCCTGTATATGGTCCTTGGCACATAGAGCAGTTCCTTGACAAGGAATTTGGTTCTGGGAGCTTGGCCTGGCTTCAAAGGCTTCATCAGCACTTGCATCAGATGATTTGAAAGTTTAGGTTCATCATAGATGTGCCTTGCACCTTCAGTGGGAGGACTGACTGGGACAGCATGAAGCAATTCAGAGGTCGGTGCTTTGTAGTGAGTATTTTCAGTCATCCAGTCCAGCACCCATGAGTTCACATCTTCAATGTTACTAGTGATGTGCAACATGGCATAGAACTGAAGAATGAGTTCTTAATTCCAGTCACAGATGTCGGTGTAGAGGTTGAGCAGCCCAACATCATGAAGAACACTGAGGAGTGGAGTGAAGCAGGGCAGCGACTTCATGTCCACATGAGGAATTTTCTCATGGTCAAAGATCTTGTCTTTATTGAATCACAGTGAAGATTAGAAGTTCATTTGACTTGCTGTCCAGAAGCGCTTGCGTCTGAGTCTTGCAGAGTCATATGGATTATAATCCATGAAGAATATGTGCTCAGCAAAGAAGTCATCAGCTTTGAACTTCTGCTTCTTGGAGTGAGGATTCCGAGGCTTGGGCTGAAGATTAACTGTTGAAGTCGTCACAACCTCTTGAATCACAGTCTCTGGAGCCACAGACTGAGGAATTTCAGTGGCAATTTCTTCAGCAGCCTTGGCCTCCATTTCTACAGCAATATTTTCATCAGGGCTAGTGGCTGGAACTTCTTCAAGAATAGTGAGGAGAGATTCCTGATGTTCTCCAGAGCTCGTGTGAATTTCTTCGGTCTGAACAGGGGACCAAGGAATCTGTTGCAGAGGGGTGAACAATGGTGAATTGGGGTGATGACTTTCCCAGTAGTCATCATTCAGAATTGGAGTGGTACACCCAATGTCCATGTCTTCATCTTCCTCATCTATTTCTTCAACGCCGGCCTCTTCAGTTGTGAACTGAGGCATGGGCGAAGATACCAGTGGAGTTGAAGGGATGTTATCCACTTCAATTTCTTAATCCAACTGCTTTGTCGAAGCAGCAGAAGGATCTTCTTCATCTGATTCATTTGGATACACATATTCCTCACCAAAGGGAACAATCTCCTTTGATGGCATGCTTGATAGAGGAACAACATCTATGGGATTTTCATAGGAGCTTGTCAAAGTCTTCACTTTCTTCGGAGCTGAAGACTCCGAGGCAGCAGATGCTTTCCTTTTCTTCACAGCTGCTCGCTCGGCAACCTTGGTTTTCTTTGCTTCTAATGCAGAAGGAAGGTTGATGCTTGTTGTTGGTGCAGGAGGAGCAGAGGAAATTGGTTTAGTTCCTTCAGGCACAACTGATGCAGTTGTCCTGGCTTGGTCAGTCTCTTCAGGAGCTATTGCAGATGCTTCAACAGGCATGGCTTGTTCTTCAGGCGCAACACTAGAGGTTGCCCTGGTAGTTTCTTCAGTGGCTGGAATGTCTTCATCAGCCCTGGTGCTTTCAGTTTCTTCAGCAGCTTGATTTTCATCAGCAGTGTTGGCATGTTCTTCAGTAGGCTGAGCAGATGCTTCAGCCTGAGGAATTTCATGTTGCGCTGGGGCGGAAACATTTGAGATGAATCCCTTCACCATGTTGATGAATCTGACCTTGGCTCCCAGCCAGTCTGCACGGTATACGTCAAATTCATCACTGAGTGCTTTGATCTCAGCTTGCATGGTCACAAGTTCATCAGTTGTCATTCTGACAACGTTCTTCTTCAGAAGATGCTCGTTCTTGTACTGAGCCTTCTTTAGCTTCCTGGCCTTCTCAAACTTCCATTTTTCTTTGCCTATGAAGGCTGTCAGCATGTGATTCTGGCCAGGTGTGAGTTTGAAGTCAGGCATAAGAGTGTTGGGTCCTTGTGCCAGAGATCAATGAAGTCGATGATCAACTTGGGATCGAGTAGAAGAGGCACATTGGTGCCTTTGGCTCTAGTGGCCCGTTGCTGTCTGTCTCCGATGATTTCTTCTAATTCCTCATCATCAACTTCGTCTTCACTAGATGGCACATGGAAGACAACCTGCTTCTTGTGAGGACTTGGCCTTGTTCCCCGTCCAGCAGTGGCCTTTGTCTTCAGCAGAGTTAGGCCTGTTGAGGACTACGGAGGAGCTGAGAAACTTGCAGAGGCTCCTGAAGCAATTGAGAGGCTAGTGGTCCTTTGGCACGAGGCGAGGTGCACAGGTGCCGAGGACTTTGCAGCAACAACTGAAGCTTTTGCAACAGTGGGAACTGGAGCTACTTGAGGAATATGTCGTGAGGGCTTTGAGGAGCTTGGCCATGAGGGCATTGCAGCAGAGGCACTAGGCTTGTGCGCAGGCTTCTTGGGCATAGCCTTCTTAAGCTTGCTAGCAGAGGCCTCAACAACGACAGCAGCAGAATCTTCGTTGAATTTCTTCACTGCTTCCTTGGCCATTTTGGCCAGCTTGGCTTGCCTCTTGGCCCATTCATTTGGATAGTCCTCACTGCGCTTGAGGCTACTGGGATCAGCAATTTGGCCAGGCACCAAAGGAGGTCTTGGGCAAGGAGGGTGTAAGGAAAATTCGTTCATGTACTTAGGAGTGACATATCTGTACTCCCTCCATTCTCGTGCCCATCTCCTCTCAATCCTCTGAATGCACACTTTGTGCTCATTCTTCGTTTCTTCAGCTGGAGTGCCGTACCCTGCATAGATGTCATTAGGGATCTCAAATGTTGTATTTACGTCAAGTCTCTTTCCTCCCTTCTGAGGTCTCTTACCATCAGCCATTTTCTTCAGCTAAGGATTTGAACAACAGAGTTCTCTGAAGAGGTATGCAATTTGTCTTCGAGGAACGCTGCAAATGAGTTAAGTTGATGAGAATCTAGTGATCCAGCAGCGGTCATGAGTACCTGTGAACAGAGTATAGGTGCGAAGAATTTGGGGAGGTCACATGTGTTCTCAAAAGTTTTTCAAAAAGAACAAGTTTGAGGAATTTGACCAGGAGTGTCTTGAGGAATTTCACTAAGCGGTCTTTGACTTAGGTTCCAGAGTTGTATAGATTAAAAAATCCACACAATTGAGGAATCTTGAAGAAAAAACATTGCTTAGAGAAATAGATCAAGAACAGATGCATGTGAGGTGTTTAACGAGTGGGGAAGTAGAAGAATAAACACCTTTTGAAGATTTTGTGAAAATCATCAGAATCAACAAGGGCAGTAAAAATAGATTTTATTTACCCTTGACGAAGAACACGACGAACTGGGAGGTGTAGATGGGAAGTTTGTCCGTTCAAATCTTCCACGCCATAACTCGGTGGCGGAAGACAACTACGACAGCGGCGGAGTGAAGATTTCCGCGGCTGGCATGAGTACGACGGTGATGAGGTCGAGGTAGTGAAGCTCTTCCTCATTGGCGATGATGGAAGTAGCGGGGAGTGAGGTCGAGCGAGGGGAGTGAGGTCGTGCAGGGTAAATGCAGTCTGAGGAGGGTGAGGGGTATTTATAGCCGAGGTGAAAAACCGCTCGCCCAAAGAAATTGGACGAACATGCCCCTAACCCTTCTCATCCTAGTGACATGTGTCACCCACGTACAGTGAGGTGGAGATCGTGGGTGAATAGAATAATCATATCGTGGGATGTGGAACGGTTTGAGCGGCAAAAGCCAAAAATTGAGATACGAAAATTTTAATGTTTCGTTTGCAAATTCTTCAGCTGACAAGGACATAGTGAAGATTTTGAACGGGTTTCAAATAGAACGCACATGAAGAATTTGTGAATAGACTGGGTTGAGTTTAGCATAGAGAGGGAAGGGTCCGATCACATTCACTTAGCAGAAAAGTCAACTTGAAGAATTAGCAATAAGTGAATGCTATAGAGGACTAAAAACTTATATATATATACATATACACACACACACACACACACATATATATATATATATATATAGGCAATGAAGAACACAATCGGAAAGAGTGAAGACTATGCAAAGTTGAAGAATTTGAACAACTGAGGAATTTCGAAACTGAAGAAATACTCAAATTGAAGATTTTCAACTTCTGTTGGTGGCATGACCCGCCATATAAGAATGATGATTTCAGACGCCGCGTACAATTGTCGTAGGGCTATGAGAATCAAATTCTTCGTTAATTTCTTCACACTTAGAGGGTTAGTCTTCATTGATTGAAGAAAAGCGTTACTTCGTGTGTTGCACATCTAAGTCATCAATTTGCACAAGTGTTAGGATGTGTGTCCTTTTCAAAGAACAATTGAAGATTCTAAGATATTTAGCTCACACCGCAACTTGCTAAATCTCTTCTCATCCAAGGGCTTTGTGAAGATATCGGTTAGCTGTTCTTCAGTCTTCACATGCTCGATAGAGATGTCACCCTTCAACACATGATCTTGAACAAAATGATGACGAATCTGGATGTGCTTTGCCTTCGAGAGCTGAACTGGGTTATGAGAAATCTTGATGGTACTCTCATTGTCACAGTAGAGTGGCACATTCTTCACATTGATGCCGTAGTCCTTGAGGGTTTGCTTCATCCATAGCAATTGAGCACAACACGAACCAGCAGCAATGTACTCAGCTTTAGCAGTAGAGAGTGATACACAGTTCTGCTTCTTCGAGGACCAACATACTAAGGATCGTCCGAGGAAATGGCATGTGCCTGATGTTGACTTGCAGTCCACACGATCACTAGCATAGTCAGAGTCAGAATATCCAATGAGATCCAAAGCCGAGCCCTTGGGATACCATAATCCAAGTGTTGGTGTGTGAGCTAGATATCAAAGAATATGCTTCACAACCTTATGGTGTGATTCCTTCGGTGTAGCTTGAAAATGGGCACAGATGCAAACACTAAGCATAATATCTAGCCTAGATGCACATAGATACAATAAAGAGCCAATCATGGAACGGTATACCTTTTGATCGGAGTCTATACCATTTTCATTAGTGCATAGATGACCATTTGTGGGCATAGGGATTTTGACGCCTTTGCAATCTTGCATGCCGAATTTCCTCAACACATCCTTGAGGTATTTCTCCTGAGATATGAAGATGCCGTTGCGTTGTTGATGAATTTGAAGACCTAAGAAGAATTTCAATTCACCCATCATAGACATTTGATATTCCTCACTCATCATATAGGAAAATTCATCAGTGTAACGTTGGTTAGTACAACCAAAGATAATATCATCAACATAGATTTGGCACATGAATAATTCATCATCATAGGTTTTGCTGAAACGAGTTGGGTCAAGTGAACCGGGTTTGAAGCCTTTCTTCATGAGGAATTCCTTCAAAGTATCATACCATGCCCGAAGGGCCTGCTTGAGGCCATAGAGGGCCTTATTGAGTCTGAAGACTTGGTCAGGATGCTTTGGATCTTCAATACCTGGGGGTTGAGCAACATATACTTCTTCCTCAAGCTTACCATTGAGGAATTCACTTTTCACATCCATTTGATATAAGATGATATTATGATGGTTAGCATAAGCAACCAATATATGAATAGCCTCAAGTCTAGCAACAGGTGCAAAAGTTTCATCGAAATCAATTCCTTCAACCTGTGTGTAGCCTTGAGCTACTAACCATGCCTTATTCCTCACTACAAGGCCATTTTCATCTTGCTTGTTGCGGTAGATTCATTTGGTGCCATTGATATTGTGCTTGCGTGGGTCTGGTCACTTGACAAGTTCCCAGACATTGTTGAGCTCAAATTGATGTAATTCCTCTTGCATTCATGAATCCACTCAGGCTCCAAAAATGCCCCATCTACTTTGGTGGGCTCCGTGATAGAGACAAAAGCAAAGTGCCCACAAAAGTTAGACAGATGTGAAGCTTTTGAGTGTGTGAGAGGACCTGGTGCTTTGATGTCGTTGATGATTCTTTCAATCTTCACTTCATTAGCAATGCGAGGATGAGCAGGTTGACGACGTTGAGTGGGCTCAACATTTTCTTCGGAGCCATTTTCCTCAGGTGCGCCAGCATGATGTTCTTCACGTTCTGGAATGACTTCTTCAGCAAATTCTTTGGTAGGAATGACATCCTCAGTAGCCTTGAACTTAATGGATTCCTTAGGTGACATTTCATCTAGCACATGAGGTAGGTGCTCTCTTTGCGAGCCGTTAGTCTCATCGAACCATACATCTACAGTTTCAACAACCTTGTGGTGATAGGTGTTGAAGACTCTGTAGGTGTGCGAGTCCTTTCCGTAACCAAGCATAAAACCTTCATGTGCTTTTGGTGCAAATTTAGAATTGTGATGAGGATCTCCAATCCAACATTTAGCACCGAAGACTTTGAAATAACTCACATTGGGTTTCTTGTTAGTGAGGAGTTCATATGAGGTCTTTTTGAAGAATTTGTGAAGATATACCCTGTTGATGATGTGGCACGTAGTATCAATTGCCTCAGGCCAGAAGCGCAGAGGCGTCTTGTATTCATGAAGCATAGTGCAAGCCATCTCAACAAGAGTCCTGTTCTTGCGCTCCACGACGCCATTCCGCTGAGGAATATAAGGAGTAGATAACTCGTGAGTAATACCAAGTTCATCAAGATAGTCATCAAGACTAGTATTCTTGAACTCGGTCCCATTGTCACTTCGGATGTGCTTGATCTTCACACCAAAGTTGGTTGAAGCCCTCGAGGAAAATCGTTTGAAGACTTCCTGCACTTCAGTTTTGTAAGTGATGACATGCACCCATGTGTAACGAGAATAGTCATCAACAATGACAAAGCCATATAAAGATGCGACATTAGTGAATGTGGCATAATGAGTAGGGCCAAAGAGATCCATGTGAAGCAATTCAAATGGACGAGTGGTAGTCATGATGGTCTTTGAGGGATGCTTGGCCTTGGTCATCTTTCCAGCTTCACAAGCTCCGCACAGATGATCCTTGAGGAATTTGACACCCTTGATGCCAATGACATGCTTCTTCTTTGCAAGCGTGTGCAAGTTCCTCATGCCAGCATGACCAAGTCGTCGACGCCATAGCTAGCCTTCTGAAGCTTTTGCAAGTAGACATGTAGCAGGTTGTGGTCCTGTAGAGAAATCAACAATATACAAGTCTCCTCTCCAAAAGCCTTCGAAGACTTTGGAATTGTCAGCTTTCATGATCACAACACAATGATACTTGCCAAAGACAACAACCATATCAAGATCCCAAAGCATTGAGAGAGACATGAGGTTGAACCCTAAGGACTCGACAAGCATGAATTTGTCCATGTGTCGATCCTTTGAGATCACAACCTTACCTATACCCAATACCTTGTTTTTGCCTTTGTCAGCGTAGGTGATATGCTTCAGATGCGATGGAGATAAAGCAGTGTCCATCAACAAGTTCCTGTCACCAGTCATGTGATTTGTACATACACTATCAACGACCCACTCAATGGCTTTGGGTTGATCATCCTGCAGATGAATTAGTGCATCTTACGAACTCATGTACTTCAGCAGTGAACAATATGATATCAAATTCATCAGATCAATTTCATCAAGCAATAGAACAGATATAGTAGTATGAGGACATGAGAAATGAAAATTCATTTCTTCATGATTAGCTTGCGTCCTTTCAAGCATATTCAGGTCTCCAGCAAATACTTCAGACATTTATCGTTTGGAGAACTGACCCTGCAAAAGAGATTAGTTCTTTTCTTCACCACCCACATCTGGAGGGGTGGCAAAGAGTTCATCACTCTGCGAGCTCCATAAGAAAAAGGTGGCATAGAAGCCAGTCCACTTCGTTTCATGGAAGAGGGGTTAGAGTAAGCATATGAATAAGTAGAGAAATTCTTCGAGGACTTATGAACATAATGATTTGAAGAATAATCACTACTACAGGATGCTGCTAACGCGACACTACGATCAGAGACCCTTCGATGAAACTGTGTGCGATGCAATAATCACAAACAATGGTGTAAAAAAACCATCAAAAAGGTGCAAAACGTTTGCAATGGAGGATGCATCAAACACGGTTCAGTTTTTAGTTGCGTGTGCGATGCAGGGGATACAGTTCAGTTCAATAAACCGTTTGCGATGAGGAGGACCAAAAGAAATGGGCAGCCAGATGAAGGTGTGTTCAATGTACATCATACGGTTCATTCGGATGAATTGTTTGTGATTATGCAACACAAAAGAAACAATCAGCCAGATCAAGGTGTGTGCGATGTACAGCATACGGTTCACTCGGATGAACTATTTGTGATTAGGCAACACAAAAGAAACGGTCAGCCAGATCAAGGTGTGTGCGATATACAACATGCGGTTCACTCGGATGAACTGTTTGCATTAAGACAAGAGAACAGAAACGGTTCAATATAACAAATGCCATAAATATTGCAAGGTTCAAATTCAAATATTACAATGCTCAAATTCAAACATTGCAAGCATCGTCATTTCTGCAAAGGGATCATCCACTGACAAGTCATGTTTGGGTTTGACACAGTGACTTCCAATTGCTCCTGCATATGCTCTTCCAATACAAAGTTTAGCTTTTTGGAGGCTCTTCCATTCTACAGTACCTATCGACTATGATAATCATACCATTCATCTTTCCTAATTAAATGCGTGTTCAACTTCAGTACCCTCAGCACCTTTGCTCTGGCAAGAAAGAACCTGGCGAGTGTAATCTCCGGTAAGGTCCCTCGGTAGGAGTTCAAAGTAATATTTGAGAGATGCAGATCCAGGCATTCGATGTGATTGTCGTTATAAACACTATCCACCTCTGGGCCTATTATTATCTGCAAAAGAAGAGAATGTGTTAGTTCCTACATGCAGTTTTGAACACTGCTACACGTCCATTTGGTTTGCATGATTTGTAAAATGCACCAACGTGCCATATTCGATCTGACATGATTAACATGGGCATTTGATTACAATCTAGAAACATGTAGCCTTCTTCACAAGAGGTTGGATTGGATGAAAAATTTCGTAAGAAAGCTAGTACAGATGAATCCAAAGGAGAAATGCTTATGGATTGTAACCATATGCATCAAGCAACCTATATGGGGTGGGGGGTGTATGTCCTGAAATCCTCCAAAATTCCTTCAGAAATTGTAGTACATTGTCATTGTAAACTTTGGAAAGGTGCAAAAAATTGAACTTCCTTATGGTTAACATTTAACAGGAAAGGAACATCACCTCGATATACATCTTCTTCAGGCATGGAAAGCATCTCAGGCAACCGACAACTTGGTCCAGGTTGGGGCCGATAGATTCTAGTGCCAAGACCTTCACTGTGCCCAGAATCTGGGTGAAACTTTGCTAGATGACAGACGAACATACATCTTCAAAACTAGAAATAACGTTGATATCAAGAAGGAGATGTATAAGGCGATTGTTGTACCTAAAAGTAGTAGTATTTGACAAACGAGTAGCCCACCACTGTCAATTTTGGCGCAGAAATGACATTGATTCTTGTTGGACCTTGTTGATCAACTACAAGTAATCTCTCAAGTGAAGGTGTGTCCTCAATGACCATATTGTGGTCCACCTTTTGTGATCTCTCGTTGCAGCACCAGCAACACATATAAATAGTCCGAAGAGTCCTAGAGGTGATGTGCAAGGTGCTCGACCAATTCATCGCCTGAAGATGAAGGAACTCGAGTGCAGTACAACCGCGGACCAGACGCTCCATGTCATCCTTTGGGATGCACACGACGATGAGCTCGAGGTGCTTCAGTCGTGGTAGAAAAAGAGCGGGCGCATCATTGGGGGGGGATGGCAGTTCATGAACTTGGCGAGACGCAGCATGGGCGCGAAGCGAAGTGCGGGCGTTGGTAGCAAGCGCTTATGCCCATCATTAAAACTGAGCTTCTCGAGCTGATCTATGGCGGGGGATCGGAACCACTCGTCAAGCTTGGCTTGGTCCTTGCCATTGGAACGGAACTTGCCCGTGATAAGGCCTTTGATTGGGCCATGGTGACTGTCGAGTATCTGGGAGAACACATCTAAGCTTTGGCGATAGCCATGGCAAAGCTCGTGGGTGTCGAGGAGGTCGACAGGGGTAAGGCGCCATAGGGGGCGCCACCACCGGGAAAGGGCGGCTGTCCTTGCCCGATATTTGATTGGGAGGAGGGATATGATGACTATCAACATATCATCGGGGAGGTTCTTGATGAAGTCTAGGCCTGCTGGAGTCGCTTGCGGTTCTTTCTCGACCCGCCTCCGCTTGTTGGCAGCCTCATTCTCCACCTCCCCGATGGCGACAGAAACCTCTGTCTCCATATTCACGCCGTGCTTCGATGCTTCAGTAGCCCCGGGATCGCCACTCCCTCCAGTGGGGTGCTTCGACGGCATCCTCATACACTAACGGCTTTGAGGACTCAGAGCGGCGTCGAGGATGCGTGTGGAGAGAGAGTATTGTGTGTGGCGAGGATGGGGGGGGGGTGCGGCCGCTCGGCCGCGCCATTAATACAGACCGGTGGGAGCGAGGCAGGCGGCGGTCCAAGGATGTCTCGCTTCCCGGTGAGAACGACTGCTTAATCTCTAGTATGAATGAAACCTATGCTTTATTACTAAATTTTAGTTGCAAAAAATAGATAGTGCTATTGATTTTTAGCTGCATATTTTGAAAAATCACGGTGTCTCTTGGCTTAGCGCCAAAGTCTGTATTTCATTTACATACCGTAATCTGAACCGTTTGCGTTGAAGAGATGCACAGATCCTGCATTGAACAGCTTGCACGCTTCCTGGTGAGCCAGCGCACCGGACTGTGGTCGCACGCTTCCCGTTCAGTCAAGCAGCTATCCGCACGGCACCTCCTATAGCCATTAAAACTAAGACACATGGGGTCACATGAATGGTTAACAGAACACACACAATTTGAATTATACAAACGTTTGAGATATTAAAGTGGCAACTCTTTTTTCAAAATGCCTTTGTTGGTTGTTATTCGAGTGCGCCTTCTCTCAAAATGGACATGAAAAATACCACAGCATGTCGGGTGCCATTCCATGATAGCATGCCAAGTTTCATGAATTTCAGATGAGTTTTGGATTTACTAGAATTTAAAAGTCAGGTATCTCAACATTTTGCCGGCGATCAACAGTGCCCTGGTGTTTGAAATTCATTCCCATTTCTTGCATGGGACCTAAGCATGCACCCAAGAACACATAGTTGATTTTTCAACCAATTTATATGCACCGGAGCATGTGCATGTATTTCAAATTTTAATTATGCACATAAAATGCCTAGAAACCCAGCTAATGTATAAAAATGTCCAAACGAACCCCAAAAAATTCCAAAACTTAACACAACACTCCTGTTGTTCTATGTTGGCACTAGAAATTTTTTGAAAGCAATAAGAGGCACCAAATATTGTTTCGTCCCCAAAGGTGGCACGTTCCGTACCAAAACCATCAGGCTTGCTGTGAGAAGCTCTGGTTTGTGAGAAGCTTATACCCAAACCTGCTCCAAATGGGACAAAATTTTTACCACGGCATGGATGCCGCTCCATAATACCATGCCAAGTTTCATGAATTTCAGACAAGTTTTGGACTTACTTGAATTTAAAAGCCAGGTATCTCAACATTTTGTCGGAAATCAACAGTGCCATGGTGTTTGAAATTCATTCACATTTCTTGCATGGGACCTAAGCATGCACCCAAGGACACATATTTGATTTTTCAACCAATTTATATGCACCAGTGCATGTGCATGTATTTCAAATGCACATAAAATGCCTAGAAAACCGAGTTAATGTATAAAAATGTCCAAACGAACCCCAAAAAATTCCAAAACTTAACACAACACTCCTGTTGTACTATATTGGCACTATAAATTCTTTGAAATCAATAAGAGATAATAGATATTGTTTCGCCCCCAAAGGTGGCATGTTCCGTACCGAAACCATCAGGCTTGTTGTGAGAAACTCTAGTTTGTGAGAAGCTTATACCCAAACCTGCCCCAAATGAGATAAATTTTTTACCACAACATGTTGATGCCGCTCCATTATACCATGCCAAGTTTCATGAATTTTAGACGAGTTCTGGATTTAGTAGAATTTAAAACCCAGGTATCTCAATGTTTTGCTGGCAATCAACAGTGCCCTCGTGTTTGAGATTCGTTCCCATTTCTTGCATGGGAACTAAGCATGCACCCAAGGACATAGATTTTATTTTCAACCAATTTATATGCACCGGAGCATGTGCATGTATTTCAAATTTGAATTATGCACATAAAATGCCTAGAAAGCCCAGTTTATGTTGAAAAATGTCCAAATGAACCCCGAAAAATTCCAAAACTTAACACAACACTCCTGTTGTTCTATGTTGGCATTAGAATTTTTTTGAAAGCAATAAGAGGCAACGTACATCGTTTCGTCCCCAAAGGTGGCACGTTCCGTACCGAAACCATCAGGCTTGTTGTGAGAAGCTTATACCCAAACCTGCCTCAAATGGAACAAAATTTTTACCACGACATGTTGATGCCGCTCCATGATACCATGCCAAGTTTCATGAATTTTAGACGAGTTTTGGATTTACTAGAATTTAAAAGCCAGGTTTCTCAATATTTTGCCGGCAATCGACAGTGCCTTGGTGTTTGAAATTCATTCCCATTTCTTGCATGGGACCTAAGAATGCACCCAAGGACACATATTTGATTTTTCAACCAATTTATATGCACCGGAGCATGTGCATGTATTTCAAATTTGAATTATGCACATAAAATGCCTAGAATACGAAGTTAATGTATAAAAATGTCCAAATGAACCCGAAAAAATCCAAAACATAATACAACACTCCTGTTGTTCTATTTTGGCACTAGAATTTTTTTGAAAGCAATAAGAGGCAACGAATATCATTTTGTCCCCAAAGGTGGCATGTTCTGTACCGAAACCATCAGGCTTGTTGTGAGAAGCTCTGGTTTGTGAGAAGCTTATACCCAAACCTGCCCCAAATGGGACAAAATTTTTAACACGACATGTTGATGCCGCTCCATGATACCATGCCAAGTTTCATGAATTTCAGACGAGTTTTGGATTTACTAGAATTTAAAAGCCAGGTATCTCAACGTTTTGCCGGCAATCAATAGTGCCCTGGTGTTTGAAATTCATTCCCATTTCTTGCATGGGACCTAAGCATGCACCAAAGGACACATATTTGATTTTTCAACCAATTTATATGCACCAGAGCATGTGCATGTATTTCAAATTTTAATTATGTACATAAAATGCCTAGAAAACCGAGTTAATGTATAAAAATGTCCAAATGAGTCCTGAAAAATTCCAGAACTTAACACAACACTTTGGTTGTTCTATGTTGGCACTAGAAATTTTTTGAAAGCAATAAGAGGCAACATGTCTCGTTTCGTCCGCAAAGATGGCACGGTCCATACCGAAACCATCAGGCTTGTTGTGAGAAGCTCTGGTTTGTGAGAAGCTTATACCCAAACCTACCCCAAATGGGACAATTTTTTTTACCATGGCATGTTGATGTCGCTCCACGATACCATGCCAAGTTTCTTGAATTTCAGACGAGTTCTGGATTTACTAGAATTTAAAACCAGATATCTCAATGTTTTGCCGGCAATCAACAATGCCCTGGTGTTTGAAATTCATTCCCATTTCTTGCATGGGACCTAAGCATGCACCCAATGACACATATTTGACTTTTCAACCAATCTATATGCACCGGAGCATGTGCATGTAGTTTAATTTTGAATTGTGCACCTAAAATGGCTAGAAAACTAGTTTAATGTATAAAATGTCCAAATGAACCCCGAATAATTACAATATTTTTATGACACACATATAGTTGCATGTTCACTACAGATAAAAGGTGTAATGCCCCGAGACCGTTGCGCCAGGTGTCTTCCGGTTATTCACTGTGTTGCCTTGTCATTTGTTTGTGTGTCATGCATCTCATATCATGTCATCATGTGCATCGCATTTGCATACGTGTTCGTCTCATGCATCCGGGCATTTCCCCCGTTGTCCGTTTTGCAATCCGGCACTCCTATGTCCTCCGGCGCTCTCCTTTTGCCTCTTTTTGTGTGCGGGTGTTAAACGTTCTCGGATTGGACCGAGATTTTCCAAGCGGCCTTGGTACACTACCGGTAGACCGCCTGTCAAGTTTCGTGCCATTTGGAGTTCGTTTGATACTCCAACAGTTAACCGAGGAACCGTAAAGGCATCGTGTGTGTTGCAGCCTAACACCCCTCCAAATTGGCCCAAAACCCATCCAAACCTCCTCCATCCTCTCGGCCGTTCGATCACGATCGCGTGGCTGAAAACTGCACCTCATTTGGACTCTCCTAGCTCCCTCTACCTATAAATATGTGCTCCTCCCGAATTTTTCGCGCAGTCTAAACCCTAGCCCTTCTCCACCACGCCGCCGGACATGTCCACCCTCGCCGGACATGTCCAGCCTCCACCTCACCCGGTCCAATCCGGTGCTTCCACGTCAATGCGCCGCCGCCTGGAGCCTATTCGCTGCCGCCACATGTCAGCCGCGCCTCCTCTCGATCCTCCCCGCCGCCAGGCCCGCCGGGGCCGAGGCCGGCCCGCAGCCGGGCCACGCCCCGCAGCCGGGCCGCGCCCCGCGCCGCCGCCCGAGTTCCTCTGCCGCCGCCTGCATGCGCGCCGCCTCACGCCGCTCCACCACGCGCCGCCCCGCCGCCGCTTCGCTCCGCCGCTCCGCCGCCCGCTCCTCTGCTCGCCGCCGACCACCACCCGCCGCCGCGCGCCTTACTCGCCGCGCCGTCTTGCTCGCCGCGCCGCCTCACTCCTCCACGCGTGCCGCCCCGAAGCCGCCCGACGCCACACCGTCGACCTCCGCCGTTCCCGCCTCGCCTCGGCTTCCGCGCCTCGCCGGAGGTTCGCCGGAGCTCGTCCCGCGCCGGATCCCGTCGAGTTGGACGAGGTCCATCCATCCCCGAACCAAACGGCGCCCCTCCATCCTGGATCTCCTCGTCCCAGGTTCATCTTGTCCCGTTGACTTTTTCGTGAGGTGAAAATCCACTAAGTCCTTTTCCCCCTCATATTTTCAGGCCATGTTCATCGCATCATAACTCCGCATCCGTAGCTCCGTTTGGTGCGTTCCATATATCAAAATGTTCATCTGGATGTCCTCTTCATTTTGTTCCATTGCACCATGCTTGTTTGAGTCCATCTTGATGCCCTAATTGTTGATGCAAGAGTGCTTCATAATGTTAGGTGCTGATTCTTATCAGATTATGAGCATTTGTCATTTTTGCCATGTTTATTGTGTGCTGCATATGGACTTGAGCCCTACATGTGTTTTGGGCTATGCCATGCCATATTTACAGGGGTGTATGCCATGTATTTTTGTGACCAATTTTGTGACTAGCACAAGCATGCAAAGTAGCTCTCGTGATATTGCTGATTTCAGAGACTTAGAATTTAACCAAGTCATTTCCCTGCTGTTATTTTAATGCCAGGTATTCATGTTGCTACAGAGTGATCCATGCTTCTTTTGAGTATGTTCAGTAAGGATGATTTTGACATATTGTGATGATTTATCCATCCATGCCCTTGTTTGCATTTATGGAGTGCCCTAGCATGACTCAATCTTGCTTTACTTTTGCTATAAAATGTTCCTGGCAGATTGTTTACGTGTTAATCAATTTTGCCAAGGTTGTTGTAGTTAATCCATGCATGATATGAGATTGTTATTGCCATGTTTAGCTTCTTGAGCATGTATTCTTGCTGTTAGTATGCTTAGTTTGTCATGCAATGCCTTGTGTTGAGTGCATCGAGCTCGCAAACATGCCTTCATAATTCTGTTTCTGCCATGTCTAGTTTTCTGCTAAGTCTGAATCTGTTAACGAAACTTGCTATGTTTACATGGGTGCCACCATATCTTCTTATCCTTTTTGGCTTATAGTTAGTAAGGGACTTTTGTTGTATGATTTGAGTAGATTCATGACATGCCTTGTATTGCTATTATCTAATCCTGTAGCATGTTGTTATCTTGCTCTAAACATTGCTTCCTGATGTTAATTCCTGACATGTTAGTATTTTCGCTAAGTCTGTGATGCTGTTATCTTTTGCACTTTTGCCATGCTTGTTTGAACCTGCTCTTGAGTGCTTTAGCCGTAGCTCAGTGTTCATCTTTTGTCAAGAATCTTGAGTAGATCACTGCCATGTGCTTTGTTGCTATGTTGGGTTGCAGTAGCTTAGTTTCTTGTTGCATTCTAGATGGCATCGTGCTGTTAATCGCAGATTTGTGCCATTATTGTTTTGCTTGCCATTTGCAAACCGTGTATCCGATTCCGGTGATCTTTATATTGATTTCGACCGAAATCATCTCATTTTTCCAGCGGCGCACTTGGTTTGCCAAGTAGAAGCCTGGTTCAATCTTTTCCTTCCGGAGCACGCATATGCATTGCATATCATATCCCGCATATCAAGCCATGTTTTGCACCATGTTGCTTGCGCATTGCACCATGATTGATTGTTGGTCCTTTTGCTTGTGTTCTTGATTTGGGTAGAGCCGGGAGATGAGTTCGTGATCGAGGAACCCGTTGGTTACTCTTACTAGTATCAAGCTTACGTCAACTCGGAGAACTTTGCAGGCAACATGACCATACCCTCGAAATCCCTTCTATCTTTGCTTGCTAGTTGTTCTCTCTTTTGCAATGTTGCGATACCTACCACTTGCTATATCATGCCTCCCATATTGCCATGACAAGCCTCTAACCCACCTTTCCTAGCAAACCGTTGTTTGGCTATGTTACCCACTTTGCTCAGCCCCTCTTATAGCGTTGTTAGTTGCAGGGGAAGATGAAGTTTGTTCCTTGTTGGAACACGATTATTGTTGGGATATCAATATTATATCTTATTTACTTTAATGCACCTATATAATTGGTAAAGGGTGGAAGGCTCGGCCTTATGCCTGGTGTTTTGTTCCACTCTTGCCATCCTAGTTTCCGTCATACCGGTGTTATGTTCCTTGATTTTGCATTCCTTACGCGGTTGGGTTATAATGGGAACCCCTTGACAGTTCATTTTGAATAAAACTCCTCCAGCAAGGCCCAACCTTGGTTTTACCATTTGCCACCTAAGCCTTTTTCCCTTGGGTTCTGCAGACTCAAGGGTCATCTTTATTTTAAACCTCGGGCCAGTGCTTCACTAAGTATTGGTCCAACTTGAGCGATGTCCGGGGCCCCCTAGGCAACCAGGGTCTATGCCAACCCGATGTCTGGCTCATCCGGTGTGCCTTGAGAACGAGATACGTGCGACTCCTATCGGGATTTGTCGGCACATCGGGCGCCTTTGCTAGTCTTGTTTTACCATTGTCGAAATGTCTTGTAACTGGGATTCCGAGTCTGATCGGGTCTTCCTGGGAGAAGGAATATCCTTCATTGACCGTGAGAGCTTGTGATGGGCTAAGTTGGGACACCCCTGCAGGGTTTTGAACTTTCGAAAGCCGTGCCCGCGGTTATGGGCAGATGTGAATTTGTTAATAGCCGGTTGTAGAGAACTTGACACTTAACTTAATTAAAATGCATCAACCGCGTGTGTAGCCGTGATGGTCTCTTTCCGGTGGAGTCCAGGAAGTGAACACGGTTCTTGTGTTATGCTTGAACATAAGTAGTTTCAGGATCACTTCTTGATCACTTCTAGTTCATGACCATGCTTTGCTTCTCTTCTCGCTCTCATTTGCATAAGTTTAGCCACCATATATGCTAGTGCTTGCTGCAGCTCCACCTCACTACCTTTTCCTACCCATAAGCTTAAATAGTCTTGATAGCGAGGGTGTGAGATTGCTGAGTCCCGGTGGCTCACAGATACTTCCAAACAGTTGCAGGTGCCAATGATACCAGTGCAAATGACGCAACTGGGCTCAAGTGGGAGCTCGATGAAGATCGTGTTTGTTGTGTTGATTCGTTTCCAGTTAATCAGTAGTGGAGCCCAGTCGGGTCGATCAGGGATCTATGCAATTGGGGTTGTCTTTCTTTATTTGGTTCCGTAGTCGGACCTTGATTGTATTCTGGATGATGTAATGCTATATTTGTGTATTGTGTGAAGTGCTGATTGTAAGCCAACTCCTTATCCCTTTCTTATTCAATACATGGGATGTGTAAAGATTACCCTTCTTGCGACATGCCTACCATGCGGTTATGCCTCTAAGTCGTGCTCCGACACGTGGGAGATATAGCCGCATCGCGGGTGTTAAAAGTTGGTATCAGAGCCTTCCCCGACTTAGGAGCCCCCTGCTTGATCGAATCATTGGCGTTGTTGAGTCTAGAAAAATGTTTTTAGTCTTATAGGATTATATATATCGGAGAGTAGGATTCTTTTTACTCCTCAGTCCCTTCGTCGCTCTGGTGAGGCATCCTAACGTAGAGGTTTGACTCTTCTCTGATCAAATTTCACTAAAAAAAAATTTAGGATCACGCGGGTATCTTGGAATTGTTCCGATGGTTTTGTGATGAGAACATTGTTTTTGGTGCCTCCTGACATTTAGGGGTTGTGGCAGTGTCCCGGGGAGTTGAGCTCCGAGGTGTTGTCGTCACAATTTTATCGTTGCAATTATGGAATACCTGAGTTTCGCCGACATCGAAAATCTCTTCTATGTAGTTGTTGGTGAGATAACCTCGACGCCACCCAGTACTGGGGTGGGAGTTCGGGAGTATTGCCATAACTCGTATAACGGATGCTTTTCGAAGGTTGAGGTAAATGATTTCCGAAGGTTTCTTGGTTATGTGTTGAAGGATGGATACAGTTGGATGTAGGATTTTCTAGTTTTGGGTGAGATATTATGCTTCCCCTGTATTCCCAACACCTGATTGCATAACCATAAAGTTTCGGGAGTTTATAAGTGGGAATTCAAGTAGCTCGTAGGAATTTTTTCCAACAGACACATGATACGATATGGGATCCATCGTATGTTTGTTTCCGGCTTATTCTGCAAGCCAATCCTTTGTTTTGTTTTTTCAGTTGTGGTATTCGAGTTGCTTCGAAGTCAAATGTTGATTCTATACCTTGCCTAAACGGTGTTCTCATATTTCTATGTGAATACTAATCTTTCTTGATCATCGAATTTGTCATCTCAATTTCTTCTCAACCGGCGTGCTTCTCTTCAAGTTAAGCCGATCCATTCAACATTGCAAGATTATTTAACACTTCTTTTCAACGGTGTTTGTTTCATCCGTCCCAAATTGCTTTTGTTTTCCTGCCCTCCCACCCTTTTTATTCAAGGACTCAGATTTCTTAATCAAATATCCATATTATCGATGTGAAGTCTCTTCTTTCTTTTCTTTCAATGGTCTTATCCGGTGATTCTCATGAAGACGTTCTACAAGTTAATCATTCTTCGTTCTTTTTCTTCTCCGGTGGATTCAATTCAAACTTTGTCGATCATATCTTTTTCCTCATTTCAAATGTTTTCTCATGCCAGTGCACCTCTTAATTGTTCACCTCTCTCTATTCATTTGTTCCGGAGAGATGGAGTTTTCTCAGAAGATTCATTTCCATTCTCAATCCGTTCAAGCTATTTTGAGGTTGTTGTCTCTTTCAAGCCATTTAAATCAACCAATGCTATCTCCCTTTCAAGCAATCTCGTCCAAAGGTGTTTATTTTGAGTGGGCCCTAACCCACATGTCTTTTTCCAGGATCTTACCTGACTCTTCTATTTTCCCGGAGTTACTCTCAAAGTCTTTACATAGTTTGACGTAAGAATGAATTATCATCAGTAACATGTGTTTCTCCAAGATCTTTCAAAGTATTTTCATCTTTGGTTCAACCTTCCTAATTTTCATCCCGGAGTATCTCAACAATTCATGTTGGTGTTTCTCATCGTCATTCTCAACACTTGAAGACCGAAGAAGTGTTTTCCTCTAAATCTTGGTCCGTTCTCTCGAAGATTCGTGATTCTAGCTTGTCGCCATACTCTCATAATTGTTTTCGATTGTGAGAATTCTTCTCACCCATCCGGAGCAATTCAAGAGTATTTTTCAGTTTGATTCTCCGGAGCCCATCATCTCAGAATTAGTCATTCTCAACATGTAGTTATCGTTCTCCAATCTTACCGGTGCTTCATTCAAATATTCTCCTATCAGCTCCTGATCTCTTCGTTCTCTTGTATCAAATTCCCTCAAGTATCTTCATTCGTTCTCTAATTCTTCCCGGTGTTTCTTTATCTTTTTTTCGTTCATTTTCAATTCTTACGGTGGTTCGTTCAAGATTTCTCTTCCTTCATTATCATATCAATTCATTCGTTGTTTCAATCCTACCGGTGGTTCGTTGAAGACCTTCTCAAGATTACGCTATATCTCTCCTGAATCCTTTCTACGAGAATAAGTAGTATGCCAAATCCATTGTTTGTCATCAATTTAATTGGTGAAGGATGAGCATAATGTAATTCTTATTCTTGTTTCATCGAGTAAGTTCAATTCCTGCTTTCCGGAGTGGTTCATCATATCACATTCTCGGTTCGAGATGCTTTATCTTTTCTTTTCCCAGAGTTCCAATCTCTCATCATCACAAAGGTCCATTTAATCATTGCAAGGTTTCAATCTTATTCTTTTCATCCTTCACTTCCTTTTGATCATCCTTTTTGTTGCCGGAGTTCTTCATGGAGGCTCTACATGATGGTTCATAAAGGATTTAATTCCTTCTCAAAGTTTTCACCGAGATTCTTTTCTAAGGAGCTCAAGTATTCTTCATCTTGCAATCCAGAGTGCAATTCTTTTTACCTTATCTTTTGAGGTGGTGTTATGTCATTCTTGATAATTTTCCTTCGTGTTTCATGTTTCACAAGTTATCAAGAATGAGGTATTTTAAACCCATCAATCTCTTCATTGGAGTTATCTTGGGTTATATTTCACCTTAAGCCTTCCCTAAGGAGTGTTGCTATTATGCTGCTTATAAGTGACCCAAGTTCTTAATTTATCCTTCCGGTGAAATAAGTTTCTCGTCTCCTTGTTGATATCAATCCAATCTTTTGTTTCCGTTAGTGGAAAAATTTCACCTCATAGTTTTGAGATGTTTTCCATAAGCCCACAACAAGCTTACTCTTTTCGTTATTGGTTTTCCAACAACTACGTCCGACCCTTCTCCTAAAGATGCTTTCAAGCTCATTCGAGGTAGAAGAAATTGTTTTCTCCTCCGTTCATTCCTTTCCATTTTCTCATTTCTTCCGGAGGAATTGTGATGTTGCTCTCTTCGACCCATCATCTTGTTTTGTCAAGATCATGTTCTTTCTTTTGCTTATCCATTTAACCAGAGTGTTGTGCTTTCTACTCAAGTTCTTTTCATCTTATCAAGTCTTGCATCTCTTTTCAACCGGAGTGCTTTCCGAATTTGTTCTTCCTTGTTCCTCTTTCCTAACAGAGTGTTTTCTACTTCGATCATCTGCGTTCAATTTTTCTCAAAATGGTTTAACCTCTCAAGGTTCTTTGGTTTCACTCGTTTGTCAAAGAAGCAACTTAGTTTTACCTCTTCTCTCCCTCTTTTTTCCCTCCGGTGCCATCCTAGATCTCGGGACGAGATCCTCTCGTAGTGGTGGAGTGTTCTAACGCCCCGAGACCGTTGCGCCAGGTGTCTTCCGGTTATTCGCTGTGTTGCCTTGTCATTTGTTTGCGTGTCATGCATCTCATATCATGTCATCATGTGCATCACATTTGCATACGTGTTCGTCTCATGCATCCGAGCATTTTCCCTGTTGTCCGTTTTGCAATCCGGCACTCCTATGTCCTCGAGCGCCCTCCTTTTGCCTCTTTTCGTGTGCGGGTGTTAAACGTTCTCAGATTGGACCGAGATTTGCCTAGCGGCCTTGGTATACTACCGGTAGACCTCCTGTCAAGTTTCGTGCCATTTGGAGTCCGTTTGATACTCACCAAGGAACCGTAAAGGCCCCATGTGTGTTGCAGCCCAACACCCCTCCAAAGGGGCCCAAAACCCATCCAAACCCCCTCCATCCTCTCAGTCGTTCGATCACGACCGCGTGGCCGAAAACCGCACCTCATTTGGACTCTCCTAGCTCCCTCTACCTATAAATATGTGCTCCTCCCAGATTTTTCGCGCAGTCTAAACCCTAGCCCTTCTCCACCGCGCCGCCGGACATGTCCACCCTCGCCGGACATGTCCAGCCTCCACCTCACCCGGTCCAATCCGGTGCTTCCACGTCAACGCGCCGCCGCCTGGAGCCTATCCGCCGCCACCACGTGTCAGCCGCGCCTCCTCTCTCTCCTCCCCGCCGCCAGGGCCGCCAGGGCCCGAGGACGGCCCGCCCCGGACCGCGCCCTGTGCCGCCGCCTGCATGCGCGCCGCCTCACACCGCTCCACCGCGCGCCGCCCCACCGCCGCTTCGCTCCGCCGCCCGCTCCTCTGCTCGCTGCCTCCCTCATCATCCGTGCGCCGCCGCCGACCACCACCTGCCACCGCGCGCCTTGCTCGCCTCGCTCCTCCGCGTGCGCCGTCCCAGAGCCGCCCGACACCGCGCCGTCGACCTCCGCCGTTCCCGCCTCGCCTCGGCTTCTGCGTCTCGCCGGAGGTTCGCAGGAGCTCGTCCCGCGTTGGATCCCATCGAGTTGGACGAGATCCATCCATCCCCGAACCAAACGGCGCCCCTCCGTCCTGGATCTCCTCGTCCCGGGTTCATCTTGTCCCGTTGACTTTTCGCGAGGTGAAAATCCACTAAGTCCTTTCCCCCTCATATTTTCAGGCCATGTTCATCGCATCATAACTCCGCATCCGTAGCTCCGTTTTGTGCGTGCCATATATCAAAATATTCATCTGGATGTCCTCTTCATTTTGTTCCATTGCACCATGCTTGTTTGAGTCCATCTTGATGCCCTAATTGGTGATGCAAGAGTGCTTCATAATGTTAGGTGCTGATTCTTATCAGATTATGAGCATTTGTTATTTTTGCCATGTTTATTGCGTGCTGCATATGGACTTGATCCCTACATGTGTTTTGAGCTATGCCATGCCATCTTTACAGGGGTGTATGCCATGTTTTATTGTGACCAATGTGGTGACTAGCACAAGCATGCAAAGTAGCTCTCGTGATATTGCTGATTTCAGAGACAGAATTTCACTAAGTCATTTCCCTGCTATTATTTTAATGCCATGTATTCATGTTGCTACAGAGTGATCCATGATTCTTTTGAGTATGTTCAGTAAGGATGATTTTGAGATATTGTTATGCTCTATCCATCCATACCCTTATTTGCATTTATAGAGTGCCCTAGCATGACTTTATCGTGCTCTACTTTTGCTATAAAATGTTCTTGGCAGATTGTTTACGTGTTAATCAATTTTGCCAAGGTTGTTGTAGTTGATGCATGCATGCTATGAGATTGTTCTTGCCATTTTTAGCTTCTTGAGCATGTGTTCTTGCTGGTAGTATGCTTAATTTGTCATGCAATGCCTTGTGTTGAGTGCATCGAGCTCGCAAACATGCCTTCATAATTCTGTTTCTGCCATGTCCAGTTTTGTGCTAAGTCTGAATGTGTTAACGAAACTTGCTATGTTTACATGGGTGCCATCACATCTTCTGATCCTTTTTGGCTTATGGTCAGTAAGGGACTTTTGTTATATGCTTTGAGTAGATTCATGACATGCCTTGTATTGCTATGATCTAATCATGTAGCATGTTGTTATCTTGCTCTAAACATTGCTTCCTGATGTTAATTCCTGACATGTTAGTATTTTCACTAAGTCTGTGATGCTGTTATCTTTTGCACTTTTGCCATGCTTGTTTGAACCTGCTCTTGAGTGTTTTAGCCATAGCTTAGTGTTCATCTTTTGTCAAGAATCTTGAGTAGATCACTGACATGTGCTTTGTTGCTATGTTGGGTTGCATTATCTTAGTTTCTTGTTGCATTCTAGATAGCATCGTGCTGTTAATCGCAGATTTGTGCCATTATTGTTTTGCCCGCCATTTGCAAACCGTGCATCCGATTCCGGTGATCTTTATATTGATTTCGACTGAAATCATCTCACCTTTCCAGCGGCGCACTTGCTTTGCCAAGATGAAGCCTGGTTCATTCTTTTCCTTCCGGAGCACGCATATGCATTGCATATCATATCCCGCATATCAAGCCATGTTTTGCATCATGTTGCTTGCGCATTGCACCGTGATTGATTGTTGGTCCTTTTGCTTGTGTTCTTGCTTTGGGTAGAGCCGGGAGATGAGTTCGTGATCGAGGAACCCGTTGGTTATGCTTACTAGGATCAAGCTTACGTCAACTCGGAGAACTTTGCAGGCAACATGACCATACCCTCGAAATCCCTTCTATCTTTGCTTGCTGGTTGTTCGCTCTTTTGCTATGCCGTGATACCTACCACTTGCTATATCATGCCTCCCATATTGCCATGACAAGCCTCTAACCCACCTTTCCTAGCAAACCGTTGTTTGGCTATGTTACCCGCTTTGCTCAACCCCTCTTATAGCGTTGTTAGTTGCAAGGGAAGATGAAGTTTGTTCCTTGTTGGAACATGATTATTGTTGGGATATCAATATTATATCTTATTTACTTTAGTGCAGCTATATACTTGGTAAAGGGTGGAAGGCTCGGCCTTATGCCTGGTGTTCTGTTCCATTCTTGCCGCCCTAGTTTCCGTCATACTGGTGTTATGTTCCTTGATTTTGCGTTCCTTACGCGGTTGGGTTATAATGGGAACCCCTTGACAGTTTGTTTTGAAAAAAACTCCTCCAGCAAGGCCCAACCTTGGTTTTACCATTTTCCACCTAAGCCTTTTTCCCTTGGGTTCTGCAGACTCAAGGGTCATCTTTATTTTAAACCCCGGGCAAGTGCTTCTCTAAGTGTTAGTCCAACCTAAGCGATGTCCGGCGCCCCCTGGGCAACCAGGGTCTATGCCAACCCGACGTCTGGCTCATCCGGTGTGCCCTGAGAACGAGATACGTGCAACTCCTATCGGGATTTGTCGGCACATCGGGCGGCTTTGCTGGTCTTATTTTACCATTGTCGAAATGTCTTGTAACCGGGATTCCGAGTCTGATCGGGTTTTCCTGGGAGAAGGAATATCCTTCATTGACCATGAGAGCTTGTGATGGCCTAAGTTGGGACACCCCTGCAGGGTTTTGAACTTTCAAAAGCCAAGCCCGTGGTTATGGGAAGATGGGAATTTGTTAATATCCGGTCGTAGAGAACTTGACACTTAACTTAATTAAAATGCATCAACCGCGTGTGTAGCCGTGATGGTGTCTTTCCGGCGGAGTCCGGGAAGTGAACACGGTTCTTGTGTTATGCTTGAATGTAAGTAGTTTCAGGATCACTTCTTGATTACTTCTAGTTCACGGCCGTGCTTTGCTTCTCTTCTCGCTCTCATTTCCGTAAGTTTAGCCACCATATATGCTAGTGCTTGCTGCAGCTCCACCTCACTACCTTTTCCGACCCATAAGCTTAAATAGTCTTGATCACGAGGGTGTGAGATTGCTGAGTCCCCGTGGCTCACAGATACTTCCAAACAGTTGCAAGTGCCAATGATACCGGTGCAGATGACGTAACTGAGCTCAAGTGGGAGCTCGATGAAGATCGTGTTCATTGTGTTGTTTTGTTTCCAGTTGATCAGTAGTGGAGCTCAGTCGGGTCGATCGGGGATCTATGCAATTGGGGTTGTCTTTCTTTATTTGGTTCCGTAGTCGGACCTTGATTGTATTCTGGATGATGTAATGCTATATTTATGTATTGTGTGAAGTGGCGATTGTAAGCCAACTCTTTATCCCTTTCTTATTCAGTACATGGGATGTGTAAAGATTACCCCTCTTGCGACATTCCTACCATGTGGTTATGCCTCTAAGTCGTGCTCCGACACGTGGGAGATATAGCCGCATCGTGGGTGTTAAAAAAGGTCTAGCAATGCAAACAACATCCATTGCCGCTGTGACCCCATTATGTAATTCAAATCAAGATGAAAAATCAAGTAGATCCCATATAGTTTATTATCACCAACCGTGTGAGATGTAGTACAGAATATCCTGGAGCACCGTCGGTGTCTAGTAGGCCTATGGCTTATGCGAGAAGGTGCGTCGGCTATAGTCCACAGCTGGCATGTCAAGCACACTAGCTCGCTCCCCAAATACTCCCGCCTCTGCATCCCTCGCAATCTAAAAAATATTACTGCCTCATAATCTCAAAAATATCTACCACCTGGAAGGTTTTAATGTTTGATCGCACATGATTAGTATGTGCGGATCGTGTGCGATGTCTGTTACTCCCGCTCTGCTTTAGTCCCTTGATTCAAATTTCCAGTAGCCCCGACATTTTACTCCCGCCTCTGCATCCCTCGCAATCTCAAAAATATCTGCTCACCCTTGATCCAAAATTTTAGTAGCCCCGCCTTGTTACTCCCGCCTAGTAAAATTTTCAGTTGCCACAATATTTCCTCAAACACAACCTTTCCCCCTCTACACACACCACACACTCCCCAAAACCTCCGCTCACACAAACACACACCACCCTCGAAAGCATTGGTAGATCACCGCCATCGCCGGCGCCTCCATCCTCAACCTCTGCCTGTGTGCCAGGGAGCTCGAGGAGCCAATGGCCAAAAAGAGGTTTATCACGGCATTTTCGCCCGACGCCGATGAGGTGGCCGCCGAGGTGTCCCCGTCATCCTCCATGGGATTGATCCGCCGTCGTCGGTTCCCCGATCCGCCCGCCACCACGCCCCTATGCCGGTCCAAGGACTTCCCCGTCCTCCCTCGGACCTGACAGCCGACGAGGTCCTACCTCGGGGTTCGGCAGTGGCGGTGGGGGACGTGGGTCGCCGAGATTACATATCGGGAGACCCACAAACGCCGGTGGCTCCATAGCTTCCACACGGCCGAGCTCGCGGCCATGGAGTACGACCACTGGCAGGTCCACTACCACGGCATGGCGGCTAGGCTCAATTTCCCCTTCGGCACACGTCTGGTCGACCTCGTACCGCCGGAGCCAGGGGTGGTGAGCTCGGCTATGGCGCGGGAGGACCACGAGGCGTGGGAGCGCCTCGAGGCCGAGGCCGCCGACGAGGCATACATGCAAGAGCTCCGCCGGCAGCATCCTAAGCTCGAGGGGCAGAGCGGGCGATCTTTGCCGACAGGGAAGGCGGCAAGGTTATTGTGCTCTCCTCCGATGACGAGGTCGAAGGCGGCGAGGACGGCGGCACGGAGGACGAGGAGGTTATCGCGCTCTCCTCCGATGACGAGGTCGAAGGCGTCAGTGACAGCGGCACGAAGGGCGTCAAGGTGGCCCCGAGAACGAGGAGATCGACATCAACGAGTGGAGGAGTGCCTTCCCCAATGACCCCGATGACAGCACCGGCCCGGACCCGGCTTGCGGCACACCGTACATGACGAGGAAGGATTGGCTCGACCTCTACTTCGACCGAAAGTAGTTTAGCTTAGTTTAAATTTATGTTTTATGTTCGGTTATGCAAAACTATCTATGTTTATGTTTGAATGCATGCTATGTTCGGTTGAACCAACTTTGAACTTGATTAAATTGAAGTTTACAACCTTAAGTTTAGGGGATCGACTAGAAAAGGCCAAAAATTGCTAGAGTATATATATATATATATCCTTTAAGGGTTTTAGTCCTTTAACTTTTTAAGGATTGGCTAGAGATGGCCTTATGACTTTTTTATTTCAGTTCTTCACAGTGTGATGCTCTATATGTGCAACTATTTGCCGTGCAGTTCAATTTCATCAATAACAGTTTCAACAATACCACTATGAATTACGATATTTGGTTGTTGTTAAGGATATTGCAGTTAACATGCCTTTTCATTTTTTAACAATAACTAGTGTACTGTAGACCTCCACAATACCAGTTTGAATGACTATTTGCTTGTTTTTAAATGTTATGCCTGATGCAGTTAACACACCTTTCCACTTCTTGTTTTGCTTAACTAGCGTGCTTAAGCCTGCACACTGAAGCTGTCATTTGTAGATTATGTTGTCTACCATGGATATATTTGGTTGATGTTTAGCCTGTTGTGCTTAACATGCCTTTATATGTACTCATGCAGGACAATATTGAGAACAATGTTGTTTTCCATCGAGGTTAGTTTCATCGCATTGCTTATATGTACTCACTATTCAGGATATCGGTAGCTGGGACCATATAGCCTGGGGATGATAAGGGATTAATCGTCGAATCAGACATTTCACTGAATATATCTGTAACCCATTTATCAATAGGTTAACTAGGGCCATATTTAATATATCTGAGGCTACATAGCAACATGCATTGTACTGAATGACTAAATATGCAATCCCAGGCTACATAGCAACAAGGAAGAGTGTTACCTTAATGTTCTGATGATGTCTAGATATACATGTAATAAAGTCTTATATAATGGGATGGAGGGAGTGTTGTACTACATCATTTTTCAATTGTTGTTTAGCTTCTAATATTAACTTGGTCCTTTTAGGTACCTATATCATTGCCAAATATCCACACTTCGACCCTTTCTATGTATGGGGCAATGAGATATTCATCAACCAGCATCAAGTGAGGAAACTGATAAAGATTGTTATTAAAATGGGTCAAAATATGCCAATCGAACTATTTGTTTACACTTTATGCAAGACAACAGCGAACTGCAAGATGGTAAGTAAGAACCCTGTAGCCTTCTTTTTACTACCCGTAATGAGTTGTGTTAGATGACAATGTCTGAATCTTTTTTATTCTGCAATGGATCCTGAAGCAGTTTACTCAAGATTACCTCTCAAACTACATGATTGGCGGCCGACCATCACAAGGGGTTGGACTAGAGTCCTCCATGCCTTCTGCTTCTAGGAGAGCACAATAGGGCCATTCCACCTTACCTTATTCTGCAACCGGAATGTCTGTCGCCTCTTTCTTTACCATCTGTAATAGTACAAGTATAGAACCCCGGTTCATCATTCTTTATTTGGTGCTTATGTAATTCTTAAACATATGTACCTATGAATCGAATAATGCATTGGTTGTTTGAACCTGATGGATATGAATAAAGCTATAGCCTACTTTCAAGTTTAAATTAGGTACAATTCTAAATAGCAGCAATTAAATTAGGGCATAATTACGGTGTGCATGTTATTACGACACACACGGTTGGTAAAACACAAACATTTGCGATATACACCATAATCCGAGATGGTTCACAGAGAGGAAACGTGTGCAGGCATGCACACAGTTGCCATTTGCAAAGTGTGTGTCATGTCAGACACTATGACATATGGTGCGGGAAAACTGAATGTGTGTGATTGTCTACCTATCGTACATGGTTTATAATCATGAACTGTTTGTGATGTACCAGGCATCGTAAAACTCCCGTGCCTGGAATTTGTTTGGAAAGCTCCCGTGCCTGGAATCTGCCTGGTTTTAGGTAAAACCACAAAACTCAGACTGTGATGGCAATGCGAGCACAAATGAGTAGCAAGGATGAAGAGTTTGGGATATTCGAGATACCAGAAACAGTTATATAGGGACAACTGTATGCATCAAGGCCCCTATTCCCGATGGTTTCTGGGTCGTGTGGGAAGGACCCCCTATCGCCGTCACTCACTAGGCGACGGTTCCAAATGCCATCGTGGAAAGGGGTTAAAAACCATTTGTATAGCACCGACGCGTACCAGTGAATGCACATATTCATTACCCTTAGATCTTCCCTGCAAAACAGAATTGTTAGCACGATGAAGTTCATATGAGGATCTGGATCTGTATGAAGAATTTGATGCATGTGAGGAATTTGGTCCATATGAGGACTTGGATCCATATGAAGACTTTGGTACATATGAAGAATTTGATCTGGGGCTCCTATTCTTCACAGGTGGTGTCATGATGACATTCACCTGAAGACTTTCAAGCCACCTTTTGGGAACCCAGATTTTCTTGCATGAATATTAAGTCTTCAGGATCACACCAATTTCTTCACTTTCAAAGTCTTCAGAAAGTCAAAGTCTTCAGTTGAAGACATTCATTTTTAGGGGACGACTTTCTCTGTAAATATCAAACTCCTCATAGACTTATAAACATGTGTACACTCACAAACGTATTAGTCCCTTAACCTATAAGTCTTCAATACACCAAAATCACTAAGGGGCACTAGATGCACTTACAAATCCATGGGAGGCGTAGGATGAAGATGGTCTCTCTCAAACAACCCTACAACAAAATACAAGAAATCTCTTATGTCCCCAACACACCCAATTGTCGGTGTACTAGAGTAGGGGTACCCTAGTATCCCGAACTTGTGCACGGGCAGTCGCAGCATCCCGCGACAAGGCTTGCCGGGTGACCGCCAAGGTCCTCTGTGGTTCCTTTGGAGCCATTCAAGGACAAAGTATCCAAGCCAAGGAGACAAGACCCCGACAAGAGGAGCTTGCCGGGAAGGCCAACCAAGGCATCTCAAGGAACTTGCCGCGACGCGCCACGCGTCCCGGCAAGGCCCGGTGAGCGACAAGCTCCCGGACGCGACAAGACAATGACCGCGGCAAGGCGCTTGCCGCGGCAAGCCACCACTCTGTGCCCGCGCTCCAGCACATCCACCAACGTGTCGCTCTGGGACCCTTCCAGGCGTACGTGGCGGGAGGCTGTGCAGCCAGCGGTGCGCAGTGGCAAGCGGCACTGACAAGATTGCCATCGTGGCGAGCGGTGGCATCCCTGACGGTCCCTTTTGCACTATTTAGGCGACGCAGACGGGCATTTAATGCCCTGGTCCCCTGCCGTCAGGGTTAGGTATGATACACTGTAGCAGGTAGCTGTACCAACTGCAACACCTTTCCATTTTTACCCTTGTCTACGTTGCCACCTATCGGTGATCCCTTGAGCATATAAAAGGAGGCCCATGCGCAACGTGGAGGGGGGGAGGAAGAGAACACTCACGCTCGGTCTCGTTAGCTGCTGGGGTGTACTGTAGCACTCCGCGCTCCCGAGCAAGAACTCAATACAAACCACAAAGCAGGAGTAGGGTTTTACGCATCTGTGCGGCCCGAACCTGGGTAAACTGCTCGTGTGCTTCGCCTCGATCCGCTCTTCGTGCGACCCTCGCCCCCGCCGAACCGAAAGGGACTCGGTCCGCCGGTCCCATAGGTGCTCGTGGATTAGTCCCCCGACATCTTTGGCGCGCCAGGTAGGGGGTCGAGGTTGTGTGAACCAGATCCGGCGTTCACACGAGCTAGATCTTCATCATCTTCATCGACATGCCGCCGAAGAAGAAGGCTTCGGAGGTGGCTGCTCCGTCCGCGCCGAACCCACCACCGCCGGAGCAAACGGCTGATGGGGCAGACGCCGGCGGAAGAACGGGCGTCGACGAGGGAGCTCACGGTGCTGCCAGGTCCAAGGACAAGGCTGCGCTGCCCATCGGCGGCGTAGCCGGCTCCCACAACGACCGGGCGCACTCCAAGACCTCGGCGTCCGTACATGCACCGCGCCCATCTCAGGAGGCGCGGGACCGGCAGCGTCATGGTACTCACGGTACCATGCGTTTGCTGGACCAAGATCGAGCTGGTGGATCTCGGAGTGCTCAAGACCAGCATGCACGCCAACATGCTGGCACGAGCGAGGCACGGTCGCCTGGACGGGATACTGCTCCTTCTAACATAGTTAGAAGTCCGAGCATATCCCGCTCCTCGCACCGTTCGCCACCGCCACCCGCCACTACAGCAGAAGCTTTGGCGCGAGCTCAACTGCTCCTGGACTACCCTCCAACGGCAGACAAGATCGACGACTGGAGGGCCACCATTCAGAGTCTCATCGGCTTCGCCAACGGCGACACTCAACGGCAGCCGAGCACGTCGCAGCCGCGGCAAGTCAGCCAGGCACGAGCCGGTGGCGACAAGACCGGTGGGGGTGCAACCACTGTGCACTCTCCGCCCCGAAGGCCAAGATCGCCGACTCGCCGGATCCACCTCGACAGCGACTCCACCGCGTCATCAGATCCACGAGCTCGTCGCGATCAGCGCCAAGTTCTTCACGAACGACAGCAAGAAGACGCTCGTACTCGCATCGAGCGCCGAAGAGAAGCGCGACGTCAATCGGACCAGCGCGCTGGGCCCTCTGTCGACATGCATGCGCCAGGGGAACCAGGCGACTTGCCGTACGCGGTAGGTTGCCCTGCGTTTACTCGTGAGCTGCGGCAAGTCAAGTGGCCCAACACGAAGAATTTCAAGCCAGACGTACCAGAGAAGTACGACGGCAAGTCGCATCCGTCGGAGTTCCTCAGCATCTACACCATCGCGGTGCTGGCTGCCGGGGGCGGGATGACAAGATTCTTGCCAACTACTTCCCGCTGGTGCTCAAGCCCAACGTCAGGTCCTGGCTCATGCACTTGCCGGACAACTCCATATCCTCCTGGGCAGACCTATGCCATCAGTTTGTCGGCGCCTTTACAGGCGACCACAAACCTCATGGGCAAGAGATTGCCCCTGCGCAAGTACATTCAGAGATTCAATCGTGTACAGCACAACATCCTAGATGTCCACCCTGCCGCGGTCATCAGCGCGTTCCATCAGAACGTGCGTAACCGCAGGATGCGGGAGGAGATGGCGATGTGCAAGATCAGAGACGTCAGTGAGCTGTATGCCCTGGCCGACAAGTGTGCACGTGCTGAGGAAGGGAGGAAACTCCCCGGAGAGAATACAGGAGTAGGAGGATCTGACAGCGAGGATGCTGCCCCGGCAAAGAAAAACCGGCGGCGGAACAACAAGAAGAAGAAAGGCAAAGATGTGCTAGTCATTGAGCAGTCCGGCAACGAAGGTGGTGCCAAGAAAGCCAAAGCTGGTAGCTCCGGCAAGGAGATTGCCACATGCACCAACTGCCAGACTGTGGCGGTCGCCGACAAGCAGGACGGCACCGACAAGCAGTACTGCAAGATCCACCGCACCAAGGGCCATGACCTCCAGAGCTGCAAGAAGGTCGAGTAGCTTGTCCAGCAGCAAAAGGCTGAATACGAGCGACGCGACAAGGAGAGGGCCCAAAGAGGCGCTGGAGAATCCGGCAAGAAGCGCGACGGCCGGGGAGGACGCCGCGGCAAGGCCAAGCAGCGGCAAGGAGACAGACCTCCCCGCGGCCGCGACAAGGATGAAGATGACGACGACGACGAAGACATGGATGGTGTCGAGACCAGTGAGCAGGAGTTCCAGAAAGCCACAGAGGTCTTGTGCGTTGACGGCGGTGCTTCTCTGCATACTTCGCACCGCCAACTCAAGCAGTGGGTGCGGGAAGTCAATGCGGCGGAACCACCTGTCGAGTCACGCAAGCTTCTGAAATGGTCCAGCACGCCTATCATCTTTGATATTGAGGACCACCCTGATCGCACAACTGCGGTCGGGTGCTTGCCGATGTTGGTTTCACCAACTATCCGCAACCTCAAGGTCACTAAGATGCTAGTTGACGGCGGGGCCGGCTTGAACCTGATCTCCTCCGCTGTACTCCAGAAACTCCAGATCCCTGACAGCGAGCTTGAAGAGACCGGCACATTCCAAGGAATCAACCCGGGAAGGAGCAAGCCGAAGGGGAAGGTCACGTTGCCAGTAACATTTGGCAGCGAGGTGAACTTCAGGACTGAGAGGGTCACTTTTGACGTTGCCGATTTTCCATTGCCTTACAATGGGATACTCGGCCGTCCAGCACTCGCCAAGTTCATGGCAGCCTCTCACTACGCATACAACATGCTGAAGATGCCAGGCCCGATAAGCGTCATCTCTGTCCCTGGCGACAAGAAGGATGCTCTTATCTGCGCCGACAAGATCTACCGGGAAGCGGCAGCCGCAACAGATCGCAAGTCACCTGCCGTTGAAGCTCCCGGGGGGAAGAAGAAGACCAAGTCCGGCAAGAGTTCTGATGCCCACTCCGGCAAGCGCACCTCTTCGGAGTGCTGCGCTGCCGTCGAGGACGCACCATCGAGCTCCACCGGCAAGTGTAAGAAGACAATGGCAGCTCCGCCAGAGACCAAGAAGGTGTCCGCCAAGGAGGACGGCACTGGTGGTACCTTCACCATCAGTGCCACTCTCGACCCTAAATAGGAAAGCGCGCTCATTGCTTTCCTGCGGGCGAACGTCGACGTGTTTGCGTGGCAACCGTCTGACATCCCCGGTGTACCCAGGAAAGTAATTGAGCACCATCTTGCCGTTTGTCCTCATGCGCGGCCCGTCAAGCAGAAGGTCAGGAAGCAAGCAGTGGAGCGCCAAGAATTCATCGCAGAAGAGATCAAGAAGTTGGAAGCAGCAGGCCTTGTCAGAGGAGTGCTCCATCCTACGTGGTTGGCCAATCCTGTAGTCGTGCGCAAGGCGAACGGGAAATGGAGACTTTGTATCGACTTTACCGATGTTAACAAAGCTTGTCCCAAAGACCCATTTCCTTTGCCGCGCATTGACCAGATTGTTGACTCCACGGCCGGATGTGACTTGCTTTCATTTCTTGACGCATACTCAGGATACCATCAGATCTTCATGGCAGAAGAGGATGAGGAGAAGACCGCATTCATCACTCCATGTGGCACGTACTGTTTCATACGGATGCCTTTCGGTTTAAAAAATGCTGGTTCAACATTTGCAAGGGTAGTCCATGTCGCTCTTGAGCCACAAATACACAGAAATGTGGAAGCCTACATGGATGACATAGTGGTCAAGAGCAAGGACAAGGCAACTCTGATTCAAGATTTAGACGAGACCTTTGCAAATCTGCGCAAGATCAGCCTCAAGCTCAACCCCGAGAAGTGTGTGTTTGGAGTCCCCTCCGGCAAGCTTCTCGGGTTCTTCGTGTCTCAGCGGGGAATCGAAGCCAATCCCGACAAGATCAAGGCCATTGAGCAGATTGAAGCACCAAAGCGCGTCAAGGATGTACAAAGACTTGCCGGTTGCGTGGCTGCTCTCAGCAGGTTTATCTCTAGGTCTGCTGAGCGCGCCCTGCCGTTTTTCAAAATATTGAAAAAGGCAGGTCCAATGAAATGGACTCCGGAAGCGGAGGCTGCGCTGCAAGACTTGAAGAGATACCTGTCCTCCACTCCAACACTTGTCGCACCTAAGCCACAAGAGAAGTTGCTGCTGTATATAGCGGCAACCAATCAAGTGGTTAGTGCTGCGTTAGTAGCAGAGAGGGAGGCAGATGACGAGCCAGCAACCACGGCAGGCGCATCCAGCGACAAGCAGGGGGCTTCCCCGACAAGCTCTGGTCCCGACAAGGATGGATCTGCGCAGACGCGCGAGGAGATACAGAAGAGAATGGTACAGCGCCCAGTTTACTTTGTCAGTTCCCTTCTGCAGGGGGCTAGGTCAAGGTACTCTGGCGTGCAGAAATTGCTTTTCGGCCTTCTCATGGCCTCGAGAAAGCTGCGCCATTACTTCCAAGCACATGAGATCACAGTTGTCACTCGTTTTCCGCTGAAGAGGATACTACAGAATCCAGAAGCGACAGGCAGGATTGTTGAGTGGGCACTGGAACTGTCAAGCTTTGGCCTCAAGTTTGAGAGTACTTCAACTATCCAAAGCAGAGCATTGGCAGAATTCATAGCAGAATGGACGCCAACACCAGATGAAGAAATTCCAGAAACGAGCATCCCCGTCGAGGAAGCAAGCAAAGAGTGGCTGATGTACTTTGATGGTGCCTTTTCGCTGCAAGGCGCCGGCGCTGGCGTGCTGCTTGTCGCACCCACCGGAGAGCACCTCAAGTACGTAGTCCAGATGCACTTTCCCAAGGAGCAAGCAACAAACAATACTGCAGAGTATGAAGGCTTGCTTGCCGGTCTCAGGATCGCGGCAGACCTTGGGATCAAGAAGCTCATTGTCAGGGGTGACTCGCAGCTTGTCGTCCGCCAAGTGAACAAGAGCTATCAGAGTCCGTTGATGGAAGCCTACGTCGACGAAGTGAGAAAGCTAGAAGAGCACTTTGACGGCCTACAGATGGAGCATGTTCCAAGAGCTCAGAACGCCATTGCCGATGGCCTATCAAAGTGCGCCGCACTTAAGTTACCTGTGGAACCAGGGATCTTTGTGCTCAAGCTGACTCAACCGTCTGTAACGCCATCAACTGGACAGAGCAAGAAGAGGAAGTTGATTTCTGGTGACTATTTTCCGGCAGAGCTTCCCGAAGCCGCCGCCAAGAAGGTCCCCAAGATCAACGCCAAGAGCGCTGAGGAGCAGTCTGCTCCGGCAAGCCCTAGGGTTTGTTCCGTTGAAGCAGAAGCTCCCGACAAGTTTTGCTCCGGCAAGCTTGCCGGGGAACGTCAAGCTCCGGCAGAGCCGCAGGTTCTCGCCGTAGAAGCGGATGTTCCCGCAGCAGCAGATTTGCCTTTAGTCCTTGTTGTCGAGCCACAAGCTCCAGCATGGACACAGCAGATTGTCCGTTTCCTTCAGACAGGAGAACTTCCCGAAGAGCAAGAAGAAGCGGAAAGAGTAGCCCGGCAGTCAAGTATGTACCAGTTTGTCGACAACACACTGTACAGAAGAAGACTCAACGGTGTGAAATTGAAGTGTATTCACCGGGAAGACGGACAAAAGCTGTTGGCAGAGATACATGGAGGCATATGTGGTCACCACATTGGCGCAAGAGCACTTGCCGGCAAAGCATTCCGGCAAGGTTTCTTTTGGCCGACAGCCCTCCAGGATGCAACTGCACAAGTAACCAAGTGTGAAGCGTGCCAGTTCCATTCCAAGCAGATACACCAACCAGCTCAAGCTCTCCAGACGATCCCTTTATCCTGGCCATTTTCGGTCTGGGGGCTCGACATCCTCGGCCCCTTTCCCCGAGCAGTCGGGGGCTTTGAGTACTTGTACGTTGCAATCGACAAGTTCACAAAGTGGCCGGAAGTGGAAGCAGTGAGGAAGGTGACAGCACAGTCAGCAGTCAAGTTCTTCAGGTCGATTGTTTGCCGCTTCGGGATCCCTAACAGGATAATCACCGACAACGGTACGCAATTCACGAGCCGCACCTTCATGCAGTACGTCCAAGATCTTGGCGCCAAGGTCTGCTTCGCTTCTGTTGCTCACCCGAGAAGCAACGGTCAAGCGGAGAGGGCAAATGCTGAAGTGCTGCGTGGGCTCAAGACCAGGACTTTCGACAGGCTGCACAAGTGCGGAAGAAACTGGATCGAGGAGCTGCCGGTGGTTCTTTGGTCGATCAGGACGACGCCAAATCGAGCCACTGGCCAGACACCTTTCGCTCTAGTCTATGGAGCAGAGGCAGTTCTCCCCACGGAACTCGTATACGGGTCACCTCGAGTGCTCGCTTATGATGAGCTTGAGCAAGAGCAGCTGCGACAAGATGACGCGCTACTCCTTGAGGAAGACCGTCTTCAGGCTGCTGTACGAGCTGCTCGCTACCAGCAAGCTTTGCGCCGCTACCATAGCCGCAAAGTTAACGCCAGAAGTCTCGAGGAAGGCGACCTTGTTCTTCGGCGTGTTCAGTCCGCCAAGAATTCCAACAAGTTGACGCCGAAGTGGGAAGGCCCTTACCGGGTGAAACGAGTCACTAGGCCTGGCGCTGTCCGCCTTGAGACCGAAGATAGCATTCCGGTGAGCAATTCCTGGAACATTGAGCATCTTCGTAAGTTTTACCCGTAAGGCGCGGTTGCCGGAACCTGTTCCGGCAACCACCTTTTGTACAAGTCTTGCCGCTGTTGCATGTAATCCTTTGTACAAAGCCGGGCGCAGACCCCGTGCATAAGTAAAGCTCATATGCTCCGCACATCTTGTCAATTTCATGCTTTCTATTTTTTGCATATGTGATCTGACACTTTGTGCAGCACCTACTCCCCGGTAAGCAATAACGAGCCGTAAGGCTCCATATCTTTATTTTCTCCTCTTTCTTTTTTCTCAAGGAAAGGAAGGTTCCCTCGCCCACAAGTTTGCCGGGGGGGAAAGGAGAAGATAATGGTATGGACCAGGCGTCGTTCAAGAAAGTTTCGCCTTACCGGGAAGCAAACAACAGAAAAGCTAAGTTGCCAAAGTTTGAGCAATCAGATTTTTAAATTTTTAAGTTATCTCCCTTGAACGACCGCACTTTGTATGGAAAACCTGTGCGCGGAGGAACCAACTCGTAGCTAGTTGCGCCCTTACTTTGTTTCGAGTCCGCTCAACAACTTAAGTGAGCTGCGACTAGTTGCGACAAGGTTTCTTGTCGGTAGCGGCACCGCCAGCAGGCTGCTGACGTCCCGCACTCAGCGCTCGCGGCTAAGGTGCCTGCACCGGCAAGTTCCCTAAAAGCGTAGGGCAAAAACATACAAAGGGAGGAATCAAGTAAAGGGAATAACATTGCAATCATTACCCGGAATAGAGTTATATTACAAGGTAGCTTGTCGCGGCTCTAACAGATTGTTCTCATAACATGACCAGCAGCGACAAGAAAAGAAGAAAACGGGCGGCCTAGTCTACGCGATCGCCCTCAATCCTCTTGATCCCGCTCACCTTGTCCACAATGGGTGCGACAAGGGTCTTGAGCGCCTCCAGATCAGCATCCGGCGGCAGGGTCTTGAGGACGTTGGTGAGGTTGAGGCCCGGGTTGCGGAAGGCCACCTTCACCAACACCTTTTGAAGAGCTCCCGCGCAGATCTTGCGCGACTCGTCGGCCAGCTGCTTTGGGATCTTCTCCCGGAGCCGCTGGAGGGCCGTCGCCACGCCTTTGAAGAACAAGGTGAGCTTGGCGCTGGGTTGGAGGTTCTCATCAGAGGGATACCCGAGATCCTCCACCCCCAGCTGCGCCAGCTCCCTGTCGATATCTGCGGCAGCATTCACGAGACCCTCCGTCCAGTGCTCCACATTCTCCCTAAAAGCATTCTGGGCGGCGGCAGCACTCGCCAGCAGCGCCTTGTCGGCCTTGATCTCCTCCTTCAAGGCCACCTCCTGCTCCCTGGCGCCGTCCAGCGTCTTGGTCAAAGTGGTCAGCTTCAACTCAAGATCTGCGTTGGAGTCCTTGGCGGCGCTAAGCTCTTTGCCCTTCTCGGCGAGACGAACCTGCAGCTCTGAGTTGCTGTGGGCGTCCTTCTCCCGCTCACGCTTGAGCGCGGCAAGCTCTTCACCACTCGCCTTGAGATCGGCCTCCAGCTGCGCCACCTTCGTCTCCAGCTCCTTCTTGGCGGCCTCGGCAACTGCGGCAGCATCCTCTGCTTGCTTAAGGGCTCCGCCGAATTTTTGCTCACGCGCGGCAAGCTCCTCCTCGTGGCTGTCGAGGTTAACTTTCCGCTGCACCAGCTCGCCCTCCTGCGCAGACAGCTTCTCAGCGGCAAGCCGCTGTTGCTCTTCAACTTCGGCCTTCTCGAGGAAGAAGGCCTTCTGCTCTTCGGCGAGTTGCTCCCGCTCCTCTGCCAGGGACCGGAGAGCTTCCTGGTTGAGACCCCGGAGCTCCTCCGCGCGCTTCTCGATGTCCGCTCCCGCCTTCGCGACAAGCGCCTCGCGGGATTCCAGCTTGGCTTGCCGCGCGCGGTAGAGCGACAACAGCTTCCGCAGCAGCCGCTCCTCCTCAGGCTCGCCGCTGCTGCTGCTCGGCGCATCAACTAGCGTCAGCCCAGCGGAGGCGAGCACCTCTCCATCAAAGCTCTCTCCCTCGACCGGCGCCCTGGAGCTTGACGCCCAGGGGAGGTTGATGAAGACGCCATCGCCGGCCTTCAAGTAGACGCCTGGCTGGGGCTCTTCGGAGCCTGGCGCTGCGGCAGCGGCGGACGGGTCGGCGGTCGACGTAGCGCCTGGCGCTCCTGCGGCCTCAGGGCCGTCAGTGCGATCGCCAGACCCCTCGCCAGCTGCTGCGGCGGCAGCTTTGGCGGCCTCGTCGCCGGCGGGATCATCAGCGCCGGCTGCTTCTTCAGTGGCAGCGGCGTCGTCGGCAGCAACCTCGGTCTCCATCGGCTCCGCAGCAGATGGGTCTGATGGCCGGAAAAGTGAGAAAAGTCAAGCAAATACCCAAAAAGAAGAAGAACCCAAGGGAAGCTTTGAAGAGAAGATTACCTGTACTGGGTTCGGCAGTCGTAGTCTCCGCCGCCGGGGGGACGCTGGTGCCTCGGACTCCCTTGCCGGAGGACTCTCCCTTGGCATTTCGGGGGCGGCCTCCGGGCGCTCCTGGTGGGGCTGCTCTGCTCCTACACAAACCAACAGTCAGATGTCAGCAAAGAAAGAGTATCCATGCGCGCCTAACAGCGGAAAGCGAACCATATACTTACGCTGGGGGCTGCTCTGGAGAACAGTTGCCGGGTCCGGCAAGGTTGTCTCGGACGCACCCCCTGCTGTCGCGGTGGGTTCGTCCTCGATGACAATCACCGGGACCTTGGCTCTCTTCGCTGCTCTCTGGGCCAGAGTCCTAAAAAGGAATAAGTTCAGAGTAAAGCAAATGAGATACAAGACAAAACAGCAAGAATTGAAGAACTACAAGTACAACAAGAGAATCTTACTCTTCTTCTTCCTCGTCGGAGCTGAACGCGGAGAAGTCGAAGTCCGGCTCACGTCCGGCGCGAGGAGGCGGAGGAGTAGTTTCCCTTGGCCGCTTGGCGGGAACAGTGGCGGTGGTCTGAGACGACCCCGCTCCGGCTGCCGCCGCGGCGTGAGAAGCGGCAGGAGCAGAAGCGGTGGTCCGGGTGGACCCCGCTCCAGTTGCCGCAGCAGCGTGAGGTGCTCCCGCGGCAACAGTGCTTGCCGCGGTGGAGCGTGTCGCGCGGCGCGGCGACTGTTGACTCGCCCGCCGCCCCGCTACGTCCCCGGCCTTGCGGAGACGCCTTCTTGGTGGGGATGGAGGCTCTGCTTGCGGCGAGCTGCCTGAAGATGAGGAGGAAGAGGAGTTGATCTCCAGCGAGCCGCTCGTATCCTCGGCGGGCTCGCTCGACTCGACGTCATGCCCGGCAAGCTCTTTCTCGCCGACGAGCTCCTCTCGCTCGGCACGGCTTGCCGCCTCTGCTGCCTCTGCCTCCTCCACGGTGAATCCAAATTCGCCCGCGGCTGCGGCTGCCGCCGCCTCTTCCAGCCTAGTGGCGATGCGTGTCATCTCCGCATCGGTGGTGTCGCGGGTGAGGCTATTCTTTTCGTCGGAGCGGACCGGCACTTCTACCAAGCCGTCAAAGAACTCCTGCACGACGTCGTCTGCAGGCTCTTGCCAAGTTGGGACAATTCCATGCGAATCGCACAGCGGCATCATTGCACGGATGCGGTCGAGCGCGGAGTTGTTGCACAGCGGAACGACACCCTTCGGCAACCTGAACACTTCGGGATGTTGAGGGTCGTACTTGAACAGCTCCTGGAGCATCGCGTTAAGCTCCAGAACAGTGAAGTTGAAGTTGAGGCCCGGACGCAGCCTCATGATATCCGCCGCATTCTTGAATTCCCAGGCGGGTCTCCTCCGTTCCTGCAGGGGGGCGATGCGGCGGCGAAGAAAATCTGCGCCAACAGCGCCTACAGTGAGCCCGGCAAGCCTGAGGCGTTGGATCCGGGTGACGGCAATCTTCAGCCTATCGTCTTCCGGGGCCACGTCACTCCAATCGCTGCCGCGTGCTACTGGGGCTTGGCGCCGGGCGGTAAACGGCTGCGGGTTCTCCTCGACAATCCAGCACCAGTCTGCTCTCCATTCCTCCCACTTGCCGCGGAACTCTCCCTCCAGATAAGTGTCCTTCTTGCCGGCCCTCGAGATCCAGGCGATTCCGCCGGATAAAGGCTCTCCTCTCTCTACTCGGGGCATAAAGAAGTGGCGAAAAAGGGCTACATTGGGATAGACTCTGACAAAGTTTTCGCAGAGATGTGCGAAAACTGCCATGGTCAGAACAGCATTGGGGGTGAAGTCAAGGAGGCGGAACCCGTAGGTGTTCATAATATCGCAGAAAAACTCAGAGAAAGGCGAGCAGAGCCCGCAGTAGAAGAACAAGGCAAAGAAAGATATCCATTTGGAGCCATTTTCCAAGCGGTGGCTGGAAGTACCTTCGTGCGCGGATGCGCTCGCGTCTCCGTCGACCAGAAGAGGTAGTAATTCTCCCTCAGCTCCCTTGCGGCGAGCTTGGGGGGAAGATTGCCCGCTCCTTTCGCAGCGCCACAAGCCGCTGCGCCTCGGTCGACTTCACAACCTTCCCTTTGTCGGCTCTCAGAGCCATGGCGGAAGTGGTGGAGGAGGTCGACGGCGTTGGTGGTGCTGGTGGCGATGGGGGGCGGGGCGCAACTCTCTTTCAGCTTTGGGAAGACGAGGGAGCGGCGGAGGTTTCCGAGATTGGAGTAGCAACCGGCGAATGGGTGAACTACCCCTGTTTCCCATGCTTATAAAGAGGGAGGGGGCGGACGTTCCGCCTTTCCAAATAAAAAACCACCTATGATCTCTCCCACGACACCGCATTCAACGCGTGCCATTCGGGGAGGGCGCGGTGGATACGGGGAGAGATACGGCGTAACCCAGGCCGCGCGTGCCCGTGCCTTGTTTTGGGCCTGGCCCAACAGTGCTCGACGCCGTGTATGGCCCAAGCCCGGGGGCTCCTGTCGGTGCACTAGAGTAGGGGTACCCTAGTATCCCGAACTTGTGCACGGGCAGTCACAGCATCCCGCGGCAAGGCTTGCCGAGTGACCGCCAAGGTCCTTCGTGGTTCCTTTGGAGCCATTCAAGGACAAAGTATCCAAGCCAAGGAGACAAGACCCCGGCAAGAGGAGCTTGCCAGGAAGGCCAACCAAGGCATCTCAAGGAACTTGCCGCGATGCGCCACGTGTCCCGACAAGGCCCGGTGAGCGACAAGCTCCCGGACACGACAATACAACGACCGCGGCAAGGCGCTTGCCACGGCAAGCCACCACTCTGTGCCCGCGCTCCAGCACATCCACCAACGCGTCACTCTGGGACCCTTCCAGTCGTACGTGGCGGGAGGCTGTGCAGCCAGCGGTGCGCGGTGGCAAGCGGCGCTGACAAGATTGCCATCGTGGCGAGCGGTGGCGTCCCTGACGGTCCCTTTTGCACTATTTAGGCGACACAGACGGGCATTTAATGCCCTGGTCCCCTGCCGTCAGGGTTAGGTATGATACACTGTAGCAGGTAGCTGTACCAACCGCAACACCTTTCCATTTTTACCCTTGTCTACGTTGCCACCTGTCGGTGACCCCTTGAGCATATAAAAGGAGGCCCATGCGCAACATGGAGGGGGGGGGGGGGGGAGAGAACACTCAGGCTCGGTCTCGTTAGCTGCTGGGGTGTACTGTAGCACTCTGCGCTCCCGAGCAAGAACTTAATACAAACCACAAAGCAGGAGTAGGGTTTTACGCATCCGTGCGGCCCGAACCTGGGTAAACTGCTCGTGTGCTTCGCCTCGATCCGCTCTTCGTGCGACCCTCGCCCCCGCCGAACCGAAAGGGACTCGGTCCGCCGGTCCCATAGGTGCTCGTGGATTAGTCCCCCGACACCAATACAATGGCAAATTTTATAGGTGAACTAGTTCGGCGAAGAGATGGTGATAAAAGTATAATATGGATGGTAGAAATATATTATTATAATCTGAATAAATAAAAACAGCAAGGTAGCAAATAGTAAATGGGCACAAAAACGGTATTGCAATGCTTAAAAACAAGGCCTAGGGTCCGTACTTTCACTAGTGCAATCTCTCAACAATGCTAATATAATTGGATCATATAATCGTCCCTCAACATGCAAGGAAGAATCACTCCAAAGTTCCTATCTAGCGGAGAACATAAGGCGGAATTGTTTGTAGGGTACAAAACCACCTCGAAGCTATTCTTTCCGATCAATCTATCCTAGAGTTTGTACTAAAATATCACAAAGCTATTCTTTCCGATTGATCTAACCAAGAGTTCGTACTAAAATAACACCAAAGCAAATTCAGATTCATAAAATTCAATCCAACAAAAAGAACTTCAAAGAGTGCCCCATGATTTCTACTAGAGAAACAAAGACAAGAACGTGCATCAACCCCTATGCATAGATTACCCCAATGTCACCTTGGGAATCCGCGAGTTGAGTGCCAAAACATATATCAAGTGAATCAATACGATACCCCATTTTCACCACGAGTATTCAATTGCAAGACATATATCAAGTGTTCTCAAATCCATAAAAGTATTCAATCCGATAACAACAAAATCTCAAAGGGAAAAACTCAATTCATCACAACAAGATAGAGAGGGGAAAACACCATATTATCCGACTATATTGACAAAGCCGCCTGCGATACATCAAGATCGTGACATCTCAAGAACGCGCGCAAGAGAGAGAGATTAAACACATTGCTACTGGTACAAACCCTCAGCCCCGAGGGTGGACTACTCCCTCCTCATCATGGTGGCCGCCAGGATGATGAAGATGGCCACCAGAGATGATTCTCCCCTCCGGTAGGGTGCCGGAAAGGGTATAGATTGGTTTTCGGTGGACACAGAGCCTTGCGGTGGCAGAACTTCTGATCTAGGTTAACCTTGAGGGTTTCTGGAATTTTTGGGAGTTTATAGGGTAAAGCCCAGGTGTTGCTCTGGCCCATCGAGAGTCTTCTGGTCCATAAAAAATCCACAAAAAGTTTCACAGTGTTTGGACTCCATTTGATATTGATTTCCTGTGATGTAAAAAACAAGCAAAAAACAACAACTAGCACTGGGCACTGGGTCAATGGGTTAGTCCCAAAAAATGACATAAAGTTGCTATAAAATGATTCTAAAACATCCAAGAATGATAAAATAACAACATGAATACTTTATAAATTATAGATACGTTGGAGACGTATCAGCATCCCCGAGCTTAATTCGTACTCATACTCGAGTATCTAAATGATAAAAGAATTAATTTATGAAGTGTGAATGCTAGCAAAGTGCATAATTTTGATCAATGACAATTTCATCACTTTTCCTACCATCATGACATCAATTATTTTCTCATGTTAAAGTAGCAACCAATTCACATGTTAAGGTTCAGACAATGAATTCTCTTGAAACTCAACAACCTATGTTCTCATTCACCAAGAAATTGCAATTCAACTTATTCAACAGAGTCTAAGTAAGAGCTCCACATACTCAACCATCTTATAGTCTTCTATGATTGCTAACACTCACCGCATACACATGAGCAAAACATTTCAACCAGACACATAGAAAGATAGGTGCTTATAATTTCACCTCCCAATGTATTCACTTCAAGGGTGATGTCAACCATAATAACTCATGCTACCCATATCCAACTGGATATATGTTCCTAGATCTTTCCTTACCACATGATGCTTGCCAAAGGAGAAAAATAAAAAGGAATAGAGAGAAAAACTTTGACTCTTTCATGAAAGGAAATACATAAAAGTAAAAGATAGGCCCTTCGCAGAGGGAAGCATAGGTTGCCCGGCACTTATTTTTTTGTGTGCTCAACCGCTTAGTGCAAAAGAATGTCACGTTATATTGCCCCTTATGATAGCAACCTTTATTGTGTAGTCTGTCGCTTTTATTCTTTGCCATCACAAGTTCGTACAATGCTCAAATTTCTCTCACACTAAATGATCTAACAATTTTAGAAGCAATTTTTATTGCCTTATTGCATCGATGACAACTTACTTGAAGGATCTTTCTCAATCCTTAGGTAGGTATGGTGGACTCTTGAAAATAATATTTGGGTTTAAAGGGTTTTTGGATGCACAAGTAGTATCTCTACTTGGTGCGGAATTTTTGGCTAGCAAAGATGGGGGCAAGCACCACATGTTGAAGGATCTATGACAATATAACTTCTATGTGAATATGAACAAACATAAACCATTACGTTGTCTTCCTTGTCCAACATCAACAATTTTGGCATACAATATTTTGATGGGGGCTCGCAACCACAAAAGATTTCCAAGATAGTGTATTTGTATGTGAAAGTTCTCTTCCTTATACTAATTATTCGTGAATTGCTTGTATGACCAATATTGTGATTGTCAAGCCTCAAAAGATTTCACTTTGTAAACCCAATGTGAAGCTACCTCTAGGCATGATATGATTTCATCTTCATGACATTCAATTTATTCAACAATTTACTCATAGGATATAAGTGAAGCACAAGAGTAAATGAGAAGCTACTCCAAAAAGATATAAATGAAGATCATGAGTATGCTATTTATTTCTCTAAAATTAATTTAAGTGAAGCAAGACAGAACTTCTTCAAAAGTACTAAAGCACACCGAGCTCAAAAAATATAAGCGAAGCACTAGAGCAATTCCATAGAAAAGAGCTTCGTTGACGGGATGTGAATGCCGCTTACCTAGCCTCCTTGGCAACTATTTGAGGACTCTATTTTATTTAAAAAATTTAAGATCTAAGTATTTTATTAAAACAGCAAGAAAAAAATGACATTCCAACAATAGCACAACTCGTGTGGAGAAGCAAAAAACTTAGGCACAACCGATACTAACTGATAATTGTTGAAGAAGAAAGGTGGGATGCCTACCGGGACATCCCCAAGCTTAGATGCTTGAGACCTCTTGAAATATTATCTTGGGGTGCCTTGGGCATCCCCAATCTTGAGCTTTTGTGTCTCCTTAATTATTCTCATATCACGGTTTTCCTAAATCTCAAAAGCTTCATCCACACAAAACTCAACAAGGACTTGTGAGATAAGTTAGTATAAACCAATGAAAAAACATTATCATTCTCTGCTGTAGCAAATCACTAAAATTATTATTCAACATTGAACACTAAATGCCTTTTCATATTTAATACTCCTATCCTCAAATAGAATCATTAAACAAGCAAACATATGCAAACAATGCAAACATAACAACAATCTGCCAAAACAGCATAGTCTGTAAAGAATGCAAGAGTATCAATAATTCCCTAACTCCAAAAGTTATGAAAATTTTCCACACTGTAGAAAATTTATCAGAACTCATTTTGCAAAAAGTTTCAACATTTTATCGCATTCTTACTTTTCTAGGGAATTTTTGCAAGAGCGGTGGACTTTCTGTTTTCAAACAGCAACATGTATACTTGCAAAATAAGCATGGCAAAGGCTATCATTGCCACTTTTATTGAAATAAAAGATGCAAAAAAATATCCTAAATAACAGAAAGCAAATCCTAACAAAATAAAATGATGCTCCAAGTAAAACTCATATCATGTGACGAATGAAAACATAGCTCCAAGTGAGGTTACCGATAATGTTGGAGACGAAACAGGGGATGCCTTCCGACGCATCCCAAGCTTAGTTGCTTGGATATTACTTGAATATTACCTTGGGGTTCCTTGGGAATCCCCAAGATTAGGGTCTTGTCACTCCTTATTCTCCTCATATCGACATCTCACCCAAAACATGAAAACTTCAATCACACAAAACTTAACGGAACTTTGTGAGATATGTTAGTATGATAAAGAGCAAACCATTTCACTTTTGGTACTGTGAAAGACAAGATTCATAATTGTTCTCTCACAATGCCTACTGTAGCATATCATCTCCACAATTTATATTGAGCAATATAAGCCATAGAAACTAGAAAACAAGCAAACTATGCATTGAAAACAGAATCTGTCAAAAACAGAACAACCTGTAGTAATCTGTACTCCAACCATACTTCTGCTACTCCAAAAATTATGAAAACAGGAAAACCTGGGTAATTTGTCTATTAATCTTCTGAGAAAAGAATCAACATTTTATCAAGCTTCTTTTAGAAATGAGAATTGTTTTCCTGAGCGCAAAAGTTTCTTTTTTTTCAGCAAGATCAAATCAACTATCACCGTAAGCCGTCCCAAAGGTCTTACTTGGCACTTTATTGAAACAAAAGCAATAAAACATGATTAATACAGTTGCCTAATAATGTGAACACACAAAAACAGTAGGTAAAAGTCTTGGGTTGTCTCCCAACAAGCGCTTTTCTTTAATGCCTTTTAAGCTAGGCATGATGATTTCAATGATGCTCGCATAAAAGATAAGAATTGAAACATAAAGAGAGCATCATGAAGCACATAACTAGCACATTTAAGTCTAACCCACTTCCTATGCATAGGGATTTTGTGATCAAACAATTTATGAGAACAAGAATCAACTAGCATAGGAAGGCAAAACAAGCACAACTTCAAGATTTTCAATGCATAGAGAGGAAACTTGATATTATTGCAATTCCTACAATCATAAGTTCGTCCCTCATAATAATTTTCAGTAGCATCATGAAGAAATTCAACAATATAACCATCACATAAAACATTCTTTTGATGACACAAAAGCATAGAAAACTTATTACTCTCCACATAAGCAAATTTCTTCTCATCAATAGTAGTGGGAGCAAACTCAACAAAATAACTATCATGAGATTGAAAATTAAAATCACGATGACAAGTCTCATGGTTATCATAATTCTTTGTAGCATACATGTCATCACCATAAAAATCATAGATAGGAACTTTGTTTTCATAGTCAATTGCAACCTCCTCGAAAATAGTGGATTCATCATTAAATATAGTCATGTCCTCTCCAAATCCACTTTCATCAATATAATCATCATAAATAGGAGGCATGCAATCATCATAATAAATTTTCTCATAAAAACTTGGGAACTAAAAATATCATATTCATCAAATATAGCATACCCAAGCTTGTAGCTTTGCATATCATTAGCATCATGTGTAGGGGAACATAGTAATTTCAAAATTTTCCTACGCACACGCAAGATCATGGTGATGCATAGCAACGAGAGGGGAGAGTGTGATCTACGTACCCTTGTAGATCGACAACGGAAGCGTTAGCACAACGTGGTTGATGTAGTCGTACGTCTTCACGGCCCGACCGATCAAGCACCGAAACTACGACACCTCCGAGTTCTAGCGTTCAGCTCGATGACGATCCCCGGACTCCGATCCAGCAAAGTGTCGGGGAATAGTTCCATCAGCACGACAGCGTGGTGACGATCTTGATGTACTACCATCGCAGGGCTTCGCCTAAGCACCGCTACAATATTATCGAGGACTATGGTGGAAGGGGGCACCGCACACGGCTAAGAATATGATCACGTGGATCAACTTGTGTGTCTATGGGGTGCCCCTGCCCTCGTATATAAAGGATCAAGGGGGGGGGGTGCGGCCGGCCAGGAGAGGGCGCGCCAGGAGGAGTCCTACTCCCTCCGGGAGTAGGATTCCCCCCTTTCCTAGTTGGAATAGGATTCGGGAGGGGGGAAAGAGGAGAGAGAGAAGGAAGGGGGGCGCCAGCCCCCTCTCCTTGTCCTATTCGGACTAGGGGGGAGGGGCGCGCGGCCCAACCCTGGCCACCTCTCCTCTCTTCCACTATAGCCCACTAAGGCCCATATACCTCCCGGGGGGTTCCGGTAACCACCCGGTACTCCGGTAAAATCCCGATTTCACTCGGAACACTTCCGATATCCAAATATAGGCTTCCAATATATCAATCTTTATGTCTCGACCATTTCGAGACTCCTCATCATGTCCGTGATCACATCCGGGACTCCGAACAAACTTCGGTACATCAAAATGCATAAACTCATAAAATAACTGTCATCAAAACCTTAAGCGTGCGGACCCTACGGGTTCGAGAACAATGTAGACATGACCGAGACACGTCTCTGGTCAATAACCAACATCGGAACCTGGATGCTCATATTGGCTCCTACATATTCTACGAAGATCTTTTATCGGCCAGACCGCATAACAACATACGTTGTTCCCTTTGTCATCGGTATGTTACTTGCCCGAGATTCGATCGTCGGTATCTCAATACCTAGTTCAATCTCGTTACCGGCAAGTCTCTTGACTCGTTACGTAATACATCATCTCACAACTAACTCATTAGTTGCAATGCTTGCAAGGCTTATGTGATGTGCATTACCGAGAGGGCCCAGAGATACCTCTCCGACAATCGGAGTGACAAATCCTAATCTTGAAATACGCCAACCCAACATGTACCTTTGGAGACACCTGTATAGCCCCTTTATAATCACCCAGTTACGTTGTGACGTTTGATAGCACACAAAGTGTTCCTCCGGTAAACGGGAGTTGCATAATCTCATAGTCATAGGAACATGTATAAGTCATGAAGAAAGCAATAGCAACATACTAAACGATCGGGTGCTAAGCTAATGGAATGGGTCATGTCAATCAGATCATTCACCTAATGATGTGATCCCGTTAATCAAATAACAACTCTTTGTCCATGGTTAGGAAACATAACCATCTTTGATTAACGAGCTAGTCAAGTAGAGGCATACTAGTGACACTCTGTTTGTCTATGTATTCACAGATGTATTATGTTTCCGGTTAATACAATTCTAGCATGAATAATAAACATTTATCATGATATAAGGAAATAAATAATAACTTTATTATTGCCTCTAGGGCATATTTCCTTCAGTCTCCCACTTGCACTAGAGTCAATAATCTAGATTACACAGTAATGATTCTAACACCCATGGAGCTTTGGTGCTGATCATGTTTTGCTTGTGGAAGAGGCTTAGTCAACGGGTCTGCTACATTCAGATCCGTATGTATCTTGCAAATCTCTATGTCTCCCACCTGGACTAGACCCCGGATGGAATTGAAGCATTTCTTGATGTGCTTGGTTCTCTTGTGAAATCTGGATTCCTTTGCCAAGGCAATTGCACCAGTATTGTCACAAAAGATTTTCATTGGACCCGATGCACTAGGTATGACACCTAGATCGGATATGAACTCCTTCATCCAGACTCCTTCAGTTGCTGCTTCCGAAGCAGCTATGTATTCCGCTTCACATGTAGATCCCACCACGACACTTTGTTTAGAACTGCACCAACTGACAGCTCCACTGTTTAATGTAAACACGTATCCGGTTTGCGATTTAGAATCGTCCGGATCAGTGTCAAAGCTCGCAACAACGTAACCATTTATGATTAGCTCTTTGTCACCTCCATAAACGAGAAACATATCCTTAGTCCTTTTCAGGTATTTCAGGATGTTCTTGACCGCTGTCCAGTGATCCACTCCTGGATTACTTTGGTACCTCCCTTCTAGACTTATAGCAAGGCACACATCAGGTCTGGTACACAACATTGCATACATGATAGAGCCTATGGCTGAAGCATAGGGAACATCTTTCATTTTCTCTCTATCTTCTGCAGTGGTCGGGCATTGAGTCTGACTCAACTTCACACCTTGTAACACAAGCAAGAACCCTTTCTTTGCTTGATCCATTTTGAACTTCTTCAAAACTTTATCAAGGTATGTGCTTTGTGAAAGTCCAATTAAGCGTCTTGATCTATCTCTATAGATCTTAATGCCTAATATGTAAGCAGCTTCACCGAGGTCTTTCATTGAAAAACTCTTATTCAAGTATTCCTTTATGCTATCCAGAAATTCTATATCATTTCCGATCAGTAATATGTCATCCACATATAATATCAGAAATGCTACAGAGCTCCCACTCACTTTCTTGTAAATACAGGCTTCTCCAAAAGTCTGTATAAAACCAAATGCTTTGATCACACTATCAAAGCATTTATTGCAACTCCGAGAGGCTTGCACCAGTCCATAAATGGATCGCTGGAGCTTGCACACTTTGTTAGCTCCCTTTGGATCGACAAAACCTTCTGGTTGCATAATATACAACTCTTCTTCCAGAAATCCATTCAGGAATGTAGCTTTGACATCCATCTGCCAAATTTCATAATCATAAAATGCGGCAATTGCTAACATGATTTGGACAGACTTAAGCATCGCTACGGGTGAGAAGGTCTCATCGTAGTCAATCCCTTGAACTTGCTGAAAACCTTTTGTGACAAGTCGAGCTTTGTAGACAGTAATATTACCGTCAGCGTCAGTCTTCTTCTTGAAGATCCATTTATTCTCAATTGCTTGCCGATCATTGGGCAAGTTAACCAAAGTCCATACTTTGTTCTCATACATGGATCCCATCTCAGATTTCATGGCTTCAAGCCATTTTGCGGAATCTGGGCTCACCATCGCTTCTTCATAGTTCGTAGATTCATCATGATCTAATAGCATGACTTCCAGAATAGTATTACCGTACCACTCTGGCGCGGATCTCATTCTGGTTGATCTATGAGGTTCAGTAGTATCTTGTTCTGAAGTTTCATGATCATTATCATTAGCTTCCTCACTAATTGGTGTAGGTGTCATAGAAACAGGTTTCTGTGATGTATTACTTTCCAACAAGGGAGTAGGTACAATTACCTCATCAAGTTCTACTTTCCTCCCACTCACTTCTTTCGAGAGAAACTCCTTCTCTAGAAAGTTTCCGAATTTAGCAACAAAAGTCTTGCCTTCAGATCTGTGATAGAAGGTGTATCCAATAGTTTCCTTTGGATATCCTATGAAGACACATTTTTCTGATTTGGGTTCGAGCTTATCAGGTTGAAGCTTTTTCACATAAGCATCGCAGCCCCAAACTTTCAGAAACGACAACTTTGGTTTCTTGCCAAACCACAGTTCATAAGGCGTCGTCTCAACGGATTTTGATGGTGCCCTATTTAACGTGAATGCGGCCGTCTCTAGAGCATATCCCCAAAATGATAACGGTAAATCAGTAAGAGACATCATAGATCGCACCATATCTAGTAAAGTACGATTATGACGTTCGGACACACCATTACGCTGTGGTGTTCCGGGTGGCGTGAGTTGCGTCCACATTGTTTCAAATGTACACCAAACTCGTAACTCAAATATTCTCCTCCACGATCAGATCGTAGGAATTTTATTTTCTTGTTACGATGATTTTCAACTTCACTCTGAAATTCTTTGAACTTTTCAAACGTCTCAGACTTGTGTTTCATTAAGTAGATATACCCATATCTGCTTAAGTCATCTGTGAAGGTGAGAAAATAACGATATCCGCCACGAGCCTCAATATTCATCGGACCACATACATCTGTATGTATGATTTCCAACAAATCTGTTGCTCTCTCCATAGTACCAGAGAACGGCATTTTAGTCATCTTGCCCATGAGGCACGGTTCGCATGTACCAAGTGATTCATAATCAAGTGGTTCCAAAAGTCCATCAGTATGGAGTTTCTTCATGCGCTTTACACCGATATGACCTAAACGGCAGTGCCACAAATAAGTTGCACTATCATTATCAACTCTGCATCTTTTGGCTTCAACATTATGAATATGTGTGTTACTACTATCGAGATTCAATAAGAATAGACCACTCTTCAAGGGTGCATGACCATAAAAGATATTACTCATATAAATAGAACAACCATTATTCTCTGATTTAAATGAATAACCGTCTCGCATCAAACAAGATCCAGATATAATGTTCATGCTTAACGCTGGCACCAAATAACAATTATTTAGCTCTAATATTAATCCCGAAGGTAGATGTAGAGGTAGCGTGCCGACTGCGATCACATCGACTTTGGAACTGTTTCCCACGCGCATCGTCACCTCGTCCTTAGCCAATCTTCGCTTAATCCGTAGTCCCTATTTCGAGTTGCAAATATTAGCAACAGAACCAGTATCAAATACCTAGGTGCTACTGCGAGCATTAGTAAGGTACACATCAATAACATGTATATCACATATACCTTTGTTCACCTTGCCATCCTTCTTATCCGCCAAATACTTGGGGCAGTTCCGCTTCCAGTGACCAGTCTGCTTGCAGTAGAAGCACTTAGTTTCAGGCTTAGGTCCAGACGTGGGTTTCTTCTCTTGAGAAGCAACTTGCTTGCTGTTCTTCTTGAAGTTCCCCTTCTTCTTCCCTTTGCCCTTTTTCTTGAAACTAGTGGTCTTGTTGACCATCAACACTTGATGCTCCTTTTTGATTTCTACCTCCGTAGCTTTCAGCATTGCGAAGAGCTCGGGAATAGTCTTATTCATCCCTTGCATATTATAGTTCATCACGAAGCTCTTGTAGCTTGGTGGCAATGATTGGAGAATTCTATCAATGACGCAATCATCTGGAAGATTAACTCCCATTTGAATCAAGTGATTATTATACCCAGACATTTTGAGTATATGCTCACTGACAGAACTGTTCTCCTCCATCTTGCAGCTATAGAACTTATTGGAGACTTCATATCTCTCAATCCGGGCATTTGCTTGAAATATTAACTTCAACTCCTGGAACATCTCATATGCTCCATGATGTTCAAAACGTCGTTGAAGTCCCGGTTCTAAGCCGTAAAGCATGGCACACTGAACTATCAAGTAGTCATCAGCTTTGCTCTGCCAGACGTTCACAACATCTGGTGTTGCTCCAGCAGTAGGCCTGGCACCCAGCGGTGCTTCCAGGACGTAATTCTTCTGTGCAGCAATGAGGATAATCCTCAAGTTACGGACCCAGTCCGTGTAATTGCTACCATCATCTTTCAACTTTGCTTTCTCAAGGAACGCATTAAAATTCAACGGAACAACAACACGGGCCATTTATCTACAATCATACATAAACAAGCAAGATACTATCAGGTACTAAGTTCATGATAAATTTAGGTTCAGTTAATCATATTACTTAAAGAACTCCCACTTAGATAGACATCCCTCTAATCATCTAAGTGATTACGTGATCCAAATCAACTAAACCATGTCCGATCATCACGTGAGATGGAGTAGTTTCATTGGTGAACATCACTATGTTGATCATATCTACTATATGATTCACGCTCGACCTTTCGGTCTCCGTGTTCCGAGGCCATATTTGTATATGCTTGGCTCGTCAAGTATAACCTGAGTATTCCGCGTGTGCAACTGTTTTGCACCCGTTGTATTTGAACGTAGAGCCTATCACACCTGATCATCACGTGGTGTCTCAGCACGAAGAACTTTCGCACCGGTGCATACTCAGGGAGAACACTTCTTGATAATTAGTGAGAGATCATCTTATAATGCTACCGTCAATCAAAGCAAGCTAAGATGCATAAAAGATAAACATCACATGCAATCAATATAAGTGATATGATATGGCCATCATCATCTTGTGCTTGTGATCTCCATCTTTGAAGCACCGTCGTGATCACCATCATCACCGGCGTGACACCTTGATCTCCATCGTAGCATCGTTGTCGTCTCGCCAATCTTATGCTTCCACGACTATCGCTACCGCTTAGTGATAAAGTAAAGCATTACAGCGCGATTGCATTGCATACAATAAAGCGACAACCATATGGCTCCTGCCAGTTGCCGATAACTCGGTTACAAAACATGATCATCTCATACAATAAAATTTAGCATCATGTCTTGACCATATCACATCACAACATGCCCTGCAAAAACAAGTTAGACGTCCTCTACTTTGTTGTTGCAAGTTTTACGTGGCTGCTACGGGCTTAAGCAAGAACCAATCTTACCTACGCATCAAAACCACAATGATAGTTTGTCAAGTTGGTGCTGTTTTAACCTTCGCAAGGACCGGGCGTAGCCACACTCGGTTCAACTAAAGTTGGAGAAACTGTCGCCCGCTAGCCACCTTTGTGCAAAGCACGTCGGGAGAACCGGTCTCGCGTAAGCGTACGCGTAATGTCGGTCCGGACCGCTTCGTCCAACAATACCGCCGAACCAAAGTATGACATGCTGGTAAGCAGTATGACTTATATCGCCCACAACTCACTTGTCTTCTACTCGTGCATATAACATCAACATATAAAACCTAGGGTCGGATGCCACTGTAGGGGAACGTAGTAATTTCAAAATTTTCCTACGCACACGCAAGATCATGGTGATGCATAGCAACGAGAGGGGAGAGTGTGATCTACGTACCCTTGTAGATCGACAACGGAAGCGTTAGCACAACGTGGTTGATGTAGTCGTACGTCTTCACGGCCCGACCGATCAAGCACTGAAACTACGACACCTCCGAGTTCTAGCACACGTTCAGCTCGATGACGATCCTCGGACTCCGATCCAGCAAAGTGTCGGGGAAGAGTTCCGTCAGCACGACAGCATGGTGACGATCTTGATGTACTACCGTTGCAGGGCTTCGCCTAAGCACGGCTACAATATTATCGAGGACTATGGTGGAAGGGGGCACCGCACACGGCTAAGAATATGATCACGTGGATCAACTTGTGTGTCTATGGGGTGCCCCTGCCCCCGTATATAAAGGATCAAGGGGGGGGTGCAGCCGGCCAGGAGAGGGCGCGCCAGGAGGAGTCCTACTCCCTCCGGGAGTAGGATTCCCCCCTTTCCTAGTTGGAATAGGATTCGGGAGGGGGGAAAGAGGAGAGAGAGAAGGAAGGGGGGCGTCGGCCCCCTCTCCTTGTCCTATTCGGACTAGGGGGGAGGGGCACGCGGCCCAGCCCTGGATACCTCTCCTCTCTTCCACTAAAGCCCACTAAGGCCCATATACCTCCCGGGGGGTTCCGGTAACCTCCCGGTACTCCGGTAAAATCCCGATTTCACCCGGAACACTTCCGATATCCAAATATAGGCTTCCAATATATCAATCTTTATGTCTCAACCATTTAGAGACTCCTCGTCATGTCCGTGATCACATCCGAGACTCTGAACAAACTTCGGTACATCAAAATGCATAAACTCATAAAATAACTGTCATCAAAACCTTAAGCGTGCGGACCCTACGGGTTCGAGAACAATGTAGACATGACCGAGACACGTCTCCGGTCAATAACCAATAGCGGAACCTGGATGCTCATATTGGCTCCTACATATTCTACGAAGATCTTTTATCGGTCAGACCGCATAACAACATACGTTGTTCCCTTTGTCATCGGTATGTTACTTGCCCGAGATTTGATCGTCGGTATCTCAATACCTATTTCAATCTCGTTACCAGCAAGTCTCTTTACTCGTTCCGTAATACATCATCTCACAACTAACTCATTAGTTGCAATGCTTGCAAGGCTTATGTGATGTGTATTACCGAGAGGGCCCAGAGATACCTCTCCGACAATCGGAGTGACAAATCCTAATCTTGAAATACGCCAACCCAACATGTACCTTTGGAGACACCTGTATAGCCCCTTTATAATCACCCAGTTACGTTGTGACGTTTGGTAGCACACAAAGTGTTCCTCCGGTAAACGGGAGTTGCATAATCTCATAGTCATAGGAACATGTATAAGTCATGAAGAAAGCAATAGCAACATACTAAACGATCGGGTGCTAAGCTAATGGAATGGGTCATGTCAATCAGATCATTCACCTAATGATGTGATCCCGTTAATCAAATAACAACTCTTTGTCCATGGTTAGGAAACATAACCATCTTTGATTAACGAGCTAGTCAAGTAGAGGCATACTAGTGACACTCTGTTTGTCTATGTATTCACAGATGTATTATGTTTCCGGTTAATACAATTCTAGCATGAATAATAAACATTTATCATGATATAAGGAAATAAATAATAACTTTATTATTGCCTCTAGGGCATATTTCCTTCATCATGGATATTCAAAGAATTCATACTAACAACATTGCAATCATGCTCATCATTCAAATATTTTGTGCCAAACATTTTATTGACTTCTTCTAACAATTGAGCACAATTTTCCGAACCATAATTTTCAAGAAAGATATTATAAAAATGATCAATAATATGATGCAACCTCAATTCCATTTTTATGTAGTTTTCTTTTTATAAACCAAACTAGTGATAAAACAAGAAACTAAAAGATTTAATTGCAAGATCTAAAGATATACCTTCATGCACTCACCTCCCCCGCAACGGCGCCAGAAAAGAGCTTGATGTCTACTACGCAACTTTATTCTTGTAGACACGTGTTGGGCATCCAAGCGCAGAGTTTTGTCGGACAGTAGCAATTTTCCCTCAAGTGGATGACCTAAGGTTTATCAATCCATGGGAGGCGTAGGATGAAGATGGTCTCTCTCTAACAACCCTGCAATCAAATACAAGAAATCTCTTGTGTCCCCAACACACCCAATACAATGGCAAATTGTATAGGTGCACAAGTTCGGCGAAGAGATGGTGATAAAAGTGTAATATGGATGGTAGAAATATATTTTTATAATCTGAATAAATAAAAACAGCAAGGTAGCAAATAGTAAACGGGCACAAAAACGGTATTGCAATGCTTAAAAACAGGGCCTAGGGTCCGTACTTTCACTAGTGCAATCTCTCAACAATGCTAATATAATTGGATCATATAACCGTCCCTCAACGTGCAACGAATAATCACTCCAAAGTTCCTATCTAGCAAAGAACATAAGACGGAATTGTTTGTAGGGTATGAAACCACCTCAAAGCTATTCTTTCCGATCAATCTATCCTACATTTCGTACTAAAATAACACAAAGCTATTCTTTCCAATCGATCTAACCAAGAGTTCGTACTAAAATAACACCAAAGCAAATTCAGATTCATAATATTCAATCCAACAAAAAGAAATTCAAAGAGTGCCCCAAGATTTCTACCAGAGAAACAAAGACAAGAACGTGCATCAACCCCTATGCATAGATTACCCCAATGTCACCTCGGGAATCCACGCGTTGAGTGCCAAAACATATATCAAGTGAATCAATACGATACCCCATTGTCACCCCGAGTATTCAATTGCAAGACATATATTAAGTGTTCTCAAATCCATAAAAGTATTCAATCTGATAACAATGAAATCTCAAAGGTAAAAACTCAATTCATCACAACAAGATAGAGAGGGGAAAACACAATATGATCCGACTATATTAACAAAGCCCGCAATACATCAAGATCATGACATCTCAAGAACACGAGAGAGAGAGAGATATATTAAACACATAGCTACTGGTACAGACCTTCAACCCCAAGGGTGGACTACTCACTGCTCATCGTGGTGGTCGCCGGGATGATGAAGATGGCCACCAGAGATGATTCCCCCCTCCGGCAGGGTGCCGGAAAGAGTCTAGATTGGTTTTCGGCGGTCACAGAGCCTTGCGGTGGTGAAACTTCTAATCTAGGCTAACCCAAAGGGTTACTGGATTTTTTTGGGAATTTATAGGGTAAAGAGGGGGTGTGGGAGGCCACTGAGGTGGGCACAACCCACCAGGCGCGCCTGGGACCCCAGGCGCGCCCTGGTGGGTTGTGCCCCCCTCGGGGCACCCCCCAGGTGCTGCTCTGGCCCATCGGGAGTCTTCTGGTCCATAAAAAATCCACAAAAAGTTTCGCAGTGTTTTGACTCCATTTGATATTGATTTCCTGCAATGTAAAAAACAAGCAAAAAACATCAACTATCACTGGGCACTGGGTCAATAGGTTAGTCCCCAGAAATGATATAAAGTTGCTATAAAATGATTGTAAAACATCCAAGAATGATAAAATAATAGCATGAATACTTCATAAATTATAGATACGCTGGAGACGTATCAGGAACCAAGAACAAGAAAATTAGTAGGGCATTTTATTTTCCCACACAAGACTTCAACATCTCTAACAAGCCCAGGTGGTGTGATGGCGTCTCTATTAGCCAGTTTAATAGTGACATCTTTTTCTTCTATTTCAGCGGGTGCTATGTCATTCATAATTTCTTGATATAAGGTAAAGGGAATATCACTCACACTAGCACCTATGTCACATAAACCATGATAACTGTGATCTCCTATTTTAACTGAGACAACAGGCATGCCAACAACGGGTCTATGTTTATCCTCTTTATCAGGTTTGGCAATTCTAGTAGCTTCATTACAGAAGTAAATAACATGCCCATCTATATTTTCTTCCAAGAGATCCTTAACCATAGCAACACTAGGCTCTACTCTAACTTGCTCATCTGGTTTAGGTGTTCTAATATAACTTTTGTTGACCACAGTTAAAACTTTAGCATGTTCCTTTATCATAACAGGGAAAGGTGGTTTCTCAATATAAGTAGTAGGAACCACTGGATCAACATTATAAAGTATAGTTTCCTCTTTAGCTAGCTCCGGTTCTTTAATTTCTTCTTTAATAGGTGGGTGATATTTAAACCACTTCTCTTTAGGGAGATCAACATGAGTAGAAAATGATTCACAAAAGGAGGTTACTATCTCAGAGTGAAGTCCAAATTTAGTGCTAAACTTTTGAAAAGCATCGGTATTCATAAAAATTTAACACAATCATACTTAATCTTAATACCTGACTCTTTACCTTCGCCGAGTTCCCAATCTTTAGAGTTGCATTTAATTCTTTCCAAAAGATCCCACCAGAATTCAATAGTCTTCTTTATAAATGAACCAGCACAAGAACTATCAATCATGGATCGATCATTATGAGAAAGCCGAGCATAAAAATTCTGGATAATAATTTCTCTTGAGAGTTCTAATTGGGGTATGAATATAACATTGACTTAAGCCTCCCCCAAGCTAGAGTGATACTTTCTCCTTCGCGAGGCCAAAAATTATATATGTAATTCCGATCATGATGAACTAGATGCATAGGATAATTTTTTGGTGGAACTCCAATTTCAATCGATTCCAATTCCAAGATCCAATATCATCGCATAACCTATACCATGCCAATGCTTTTCCCTACAAAGGTAAAGGGAAAAACTTCTTCTTAACTTCATCTCTGGGTAAACCTGCAAGCTCAAACAATCCACAAAGTTGTTCCACATATATCAAGTGCATATCAGGATGTTCGGTTCCATCTCCTGCATAAGGATTAGCTAGCAGTTGTTCTATCATACCCGAAGGAATTTCATATTCAATATTTTCAGTAGGTGCAGTAGGTTTAGGGGTAGCTAATTGTGGTTCTGGTCGAGGTGAAGATACCCCGGACAAACCCCTCAAAGGATTGTTTTCCATAGTAACAAGTGACAGTAAATTTCAGCACACTATATAAATGTTTCCTTACCAAATTCCACTTACCAAAGGCGCTTCACTCCCCGGCAACGGTGCCAGAAAATAGCCTTGATGACCCAAAAGTATATGGGATCAATTGTAGCTCTTTTAGATAAGTAAGAGTGTCGAACCCAACGAGGAGCAGAAGGAAATGACAAGTGGTTTTCAGCAAGGTAATGTCTGCAAGTGATGAAATTGTAAGTAACAGAGTAGTTTGATAGAAAGATAATTTGTAACGAGCAAGTATTGATAGTAGTAACAAAAGTGAAGCAAGATATCCCAATCCTTTTGAGGCGAAGGACAGGCCAAAATGGTCTCTTATATTAAGCAAAGCGTTCTTGAGGGTACATGGGAATTTCATCTAGTCACTTTCATCATGTTGATTCGATTCGTGTTCGTTACTATGATAATTTGATATGTGGGTGGACCGGTGATTAGGTGTTGTTCTTACTTGAACAAACCTCCTACATATGATTAACCACCTCACAAGCATATGCAACTACAAGAAAAGTATTAAGAATAAATTCTAACCATAACACTAAACTTTTGGATCCAATCGGTCCCTTAAGGAATAGCACATAAACTAGGGTTTAAGCTTCTGTCACTCTCGCAACCCATCATCTAATAACTACTCCACAATGCATTCCCTTAGGCCCAAATATGGTGAAGTGTCATGTAGTCGATGTTCACAGACACCACTAATGGAATCACACCACACATACTATCAAAATATCGAACACATATCAAGTTCACGTGATTACTTGCAACATGATTTCTCTCGTGATCTCAAGAACAAAAGTAACTACTCACAAATGATAATCATGCTCAATATCAGAGGGGTATTAAATAGCATAATGGATGTGAACATATAATCTTCCACCAAATAAACCATATAGTAATCAACTACAAGATGTAATCAACACTACTAGTCACCCACAAGCACCAATCTATAGTTCCGGTACAAAGATTGAACACAAGAGATGAAGTAGGGTTTCAGATGAGATGGTGCTGTTGAAGATGTTGATGGAGATTGCCCTCCCCAAGATGGGAGAGCGGTTGGTGATGATGATGACGATGATTTCCCCCTTCGGGAGGGAAGTTCCCCCCGGTGGAATCGCTCCGCTGGAGGGAAAATGTGCTCCTACCCAAGTTCCGCCTCGAGACGGCGGTGCTCCGTCCCGAAAGTCCTATCCTTATTTTTTCTAGGTGAAAATGACTTATATACCAAAATATGGGCACCGGAGGTGGGCCGAGTAGAGCACAACCCACCAAGGCGCGTCTGGGCTCCCTGGCGCGCCCAGGCAGGTTGTGCCCACCTGGTGGGCCCCCTATGGTACTTATTGGCTCCAATTTCCTCATATATTCCATGAAAAATCTCTATAAAATTTTAGCTTGTTTGGAGTTGTGCATAATAGGTGGCCTGACGTAGCTTTTCCAGGTCTAGATTTCTAGGTGCCGAAATTCTCTCTCTTTGTGTGCACCTTGCATATTATAAGAGAAAAGGCATTAGACTTACTCCAAAAAGCATTATTATGCATAAAAACATCATAAATATCAGTAGGAAAACATGATGAAAAATGGGCGTATCAGGTATCTGCCGTTTGCGGTCGTCAATTCACAGCAATGAGGATGTTCACGACCACACCGACCATTCCATAAGACTCCCTGTGAGCCACTCTCCTTTCCCCTAGCTACTTGTCCCACCGTGGCCGAGCTCCCCGCCGGTGTCCATGTCGCCATCTCACCCTTAGCTTGAATCGCTCGAGGCCGAGCATGTCATCGTGTTCCTGGAGTTCCCAGGAGGCCTTTGCTCACCTCATCAAGCCTTCCCATGTTGCATAGTGATGATTCCGTCGATGTTGTAGGTTCGGCCGTCGCCCAACTGGTCGCCGCCGTCCACTACGACCTTCTTGTGCCCAACTGCATGCTCCCTGGATGTAGCCGGGCGAGGGCTTCCTCCTGGTGCTCTTAGCACGGCAAGCCGCAACCCCTAGCGCCACTCCGGCAAGCTGCCACTACGCTGTGTGGTCGTTGTCATTACACTACTGCAGGATGCTGCTAACGTGACACTACGATCAGAGACCCTTCGACGAAACTGTGTGCGATGCAATAATCGCAAACGGTGGTGTAAAAAACCCGTCAAAAAGGTACAAAAGCATTTGCGATGACGGATGCATCAAACACGGTTCAGATTTTAGTTGCTTGTGCGATTCAGGGCATATAGTTCAGTTCAATTAACCATTTTCGATGAGGAGGAACAAAAGAAACGGGCAGACAGATGAAGGTGTGTGCGATGTACAGCATACGGTTCACTCGGATGAACTATTTGTGATTAGGCAACACATGGTCAGCCAGATCAAGGTGTGTGCGATGTACATCATACAGTTCACTCGGATGAACTGTTTGTGATTAGGGAACACAAAAGAAACGGTCAGCCAGATCAAGGTTTGTGCGATGTACGACATGCGGTTCACCTGGATGAACTGTTTGTGTTGAGACAAGAGAACATAAATGGTTCAATATAACAAATACCATAAATATTGCAAGGTTCAAATTCAAAGATTACAACGCCCAAATTCAAACATTGCAAGCTGTCTCATTTCTGAAAAGGGATCAGCCGATGATAAGTCAAGTATGGGTTTGACATAATAGCTTCCAATTGCTTTGCCATATGCTCTTCCAATACGAAGTTTGGCATTTTTGGAGCCACTTCCATCCCGCAGTACTAGCCGCCTCTGATAATCATACCATTGATCTTTCCTAATTCAATGCGTGTTCAACATCAGCATCCTCAGCACCTTTGCTCTGGCAAGAAAGAACATGGCGAGTGTAATCTCCGGTGGGGTCCCTTGGTAGGAGTTCAAAGTAATATTTGAGAGATGCAGATCCAGGCATCTGATGTGATTGTCGTTATCAACATCTTCCACCAGGCCTAATATGCACTGCAAAAGAAGAGAATGTGTTAGTGCCTACATGCAGTTTTGAACACTGCTACACGCCCATTTGGTTTGCAGGATTTGTAAAATGCACCAACGTGCCATCTTTGACCTGGCATGATTAACATGGGCATTAATTTGACTACAATGTAGAAACATGTAGCCTTCTTCACAAGAGGTTGGATTGGATGAAAAATTCCCTAAGAAAAGTAGTACATATGAATCCAAAGGAGAAATGCTTATGGATGATTGTAACCATATGAATGAAGCAACCAATATGGGGTGGGGGTGTATGTCCTAAAATCCTCCAAAATTCCTTCAGAAATTGTAGTACATTGTCATTGTAAACTTGGGAAAAGGTGCAAAAAATTGAACTCCCTTATGGTTAACATTTAACAGGAAAGGAACATCACCTCGATATACAACTTCTTCAGGAACAGAAAGCATCTCAGGCAACTGAAAACTTGGTCCAGGTTGGGGACGACAGATTCTAGTGCCAAGACCTTCACTGTACCCAGAGTCTGGGTGAAGCTTCGCTGGATGAGAGACGAACATACATCTTCAAAACTAGAAATAACGTTGATATCAAGAAGGAGAGGTATATAAGGCGACTATTGCACCTAAAAGTTGTAGTATTTGACAAATGAGTAGCCCACCACTTTCAATTTTGGCGCAGAAATGACATTGATTCTTGTTGGACCTTGTTGATCAACTACACGTAATCTATCAAGTGAAGGTGTGTCCTGTATGACCATACTGTGGTCCACCTTTTGTGATTTCTCGTTGCAGCACCAGCAACACACATAAATAGTGCAGAGAGTCCTGGAGGTGATGTGCAAGGTAGTCGACCAATTCATCGCCTGAAGACAAAGGAACTCGAGTGCACTACAGCCACGGAGTAGGCACTCCATGTCATCCTTTGTGATGCGGACGACGACAAGCTCGAGGTGCTTCAGTCATGGTAGAAAAAGAGCAGGCACGTCATTAATGGGGGGGGAGATGGCAGTTCATGAACTTGGCGAGGCGCGGAGGTGGCGCGAAGCGGAGCACGGACGTTGGCAGTAAGCTCATAAGCCCATCATTATAACTTAGCTTCTTGAGCTGATCTATGGTGCGGGATGGGAACCACTCATCAAGCTTGGCTTGCTCCTTGCCATTGGAACAGAACTTGCTCGTGATAAGGCCTTTGATTGGGCCATGGTGACTGCCGAGGATCTGGGAGAATGCATCCAAGCTTTGGTGATAGCCATGGCAGAGCTTGTGGGCGTGGAGGAGGTCGACAGGGGTGCGGAGCCATAGGGTGCGCCACCGCCGGGAAACGGAGGCTGACCTCGCCCGATTTTGGATTGGGAGGAGGGATATGATGACTATCAACATATCATCGGGGAGGTTGTTGATGAAGTCTAGGCCTGCTGGAGTTGCTTGCGGTTCTTTCTTGACCCGCCTCCGCTTGTTGGCAGCCTCGTTCTCCACCTCGTCGACGCAGATGGAAACCTCTGTCTTCGTATTGACGTCGTGCTCCGATGCTTCAGCAGCCCCAGCGTTGCCACTCCCTCCGATGGGGCGCTTCGACAGCATCCTCGTACACTGACGGCTTTGAGGACTCAGAGTGGCATCGAGGATGCGGGTGGAGAGAGAGGAATTGTGTGTGTGGCGAGGATGGGGGGGTGTGGCCGCTCGGCGTGCCATTAATATAGACCAGTGGGAGCGAGGCGGGCGGCGGTCCAAGGCTGTCTCGCTTCCCGGTGAGAACGACTGCTTAATCTCCAGTATGAATGAAATCTATGGTTAATTACTGAATTTTAGCGGCAAAAAATAGATAGTGATATCAATTTTTAGCTGCATATTTTGACAAATCGCAGTGTCTCTTGGCTTAGCGCCGAAGTCTGGCTTTAATTTGCATATCGTAATCTGAACCGTTTGCTTTGAAGAGATGCACAAATCCTCCGTTGAACATCCTGTATGCTTCCCGGTGAGCCTACACACCGGACTGCGCTCGCATGCCTCCCGTCCAGTCGAGCAGCTGTCCACACGACACCTCCTATAGCCATTAAAACCAAGACACATGGCGTCATGTGAATGGTTAACCGAACGCACACGGTTTGAATTATACAAACGTTTGAGATATTAAAGTGGCCGTTTTTTTTCAAAATGCCTTTGTTGGCAGTCATTATTCGAGTGCACCTTCTCTCAAAATGGATATGAAAAATGCCACAACATGTCGGGTGCCGCTCAATGATAGCATGCCAAGTTTCATGAATTTCATATGAGTTTTGGATTTACTAGAATTTAAAAACCAGGCATCTCAACATTTTGCCGGCAATCAACAGTGCCCAGGTGTTTGAAATTCATTCCCATTTCTTGCATGGGACCTAAGCATGCACCCAAGGACATAGATTTGATTTTTCAACCAATTTATATGCACTAGAGAATGCGCATGTAGTTCAAATTTGAATTATGCACATAAATGCATTGAAAACTCAGTTAGTGCATAAAAATATCCAAACGAACCCTGAAAAAGCACAAAAATTCACACAACACTCCTGTTGTTCTATGTTGACACGAGAAAATAATTTGAAAGTAATAAGAGGCAATGGATATTATTTCGTCCCCAATGGTGGGGCGTTCCCTACCGAAAACCATCATGCTTGTCGTGAGAAGCATAAACCCAAACCTGCGCCAAATGGGACAAAATTTTTAGCACAACATGTCGGGTGCCGCTCCATGATAGCATGCCAAGTTTCATGAATTTCACACAAGATTTGGATTTACTAGAATTTAAAAACCAGACATCTCAACATTTTGCCTGCAATCAACGGTGCGCTGGTGTTTGAAATTCATTCCCATTTCTTGCATGGGACCTAAGCATGCACCCAAGAACACAAATTTGATTTTTCATCCAATTTATATGCACTGGAGAATGCGCATCTAGTTCAAATTTGAGTTAAGCACATAAATGCATTGAAAACTTAGTTAATACATAAAAAATGTCCAAACGAACCCCGAAAAATCACAAAAATTCACGCAACACTCCTGTTGTTCTATGTTGACACGAGAAAAAAATGTCAAAGTAATAAGAGCCAATGGATATCATTTCGTCCCCAAAGGTGGGCCGTTCCCTACCGAAAACCATCATGCTTGTTGTGAGAAGCTCCAGTTTGTGAGAAGCTGGTATCAGATGTCAGGACCCCGATTCCAAGTCACATCGATCTAGCCGGTAACACCTCATATCACTTTGCGGCCTCACGCACGGTATCCCACGGGTGTCGCCTTACCATGGCCCGGGACCGTTTGCGCCTTTTGGCTCACGTATATGATAGTGTCGCTAGCATCCATATGACAGAGAACCCGGGCCGACATGGCTAGTCGTTAACCCAAAGCGGCACAGACCTATGGAGACAGGCATACATGAATCACATCGAGCATGTTGGTCATCAGCGAGTGATTTCGGGCTGTAGCACTGGGCTAACAGAACTCCGGGGAAACCCGGGCTGTAGTAGGCTAGGCAGGACTCCGGATATCACAGCGTGACATTTCCCCGAAGGGACAGACATAGGAACAAAGTGAAACACATGCCGGCCAGTCAAGTGTCCTGAACAATAGTGCTGGGCTAGCAGGACTCCGGTGAACCGGGCTGTAGCGGACTACTATGGCTCGAGGAACACTAGACTACATTTCCCCATAAGAAAGACTGCCAAGGATAAACAACTAGATTGTCGGATCCCACTCATACCAAGCATTTCAATCATACACACAATATGCCTGATATGAGTACATACAACATGGCATCACAACAAAACTCTACAACTCAAGTACTTTAATTAAAGGCTCCCGAGAGCCATACATAACATGTTCATACAGATAGGGGTCACATGACCCGACACTCAAGTCATACAATCGTACAAGCACATGCGGAAGCAACTAGTCTGAGTATAGACACTAGAAAGAAAGAAGGCTTCTCGAAGCCTGTCTATCTACATAGGGCCCTCCATGGCCAGGATCACCACCTGGGTGGCTAGTCACTCGTCGACATCAAGGGCTACATAAAACCCATCGGAGGGGGCGGTGTTGTCGTCTGAAAACAATAAATAAGCAAACATGAGTACAAGGTACTCAGCAAGTCTTACATCAGAACCTAATATACATGATCATTCTCAAGAAGGTGGTGGGGTTATTGCAGCAAGCCAGCTTTAACTCTTGGCTAAGCTATCCTACGGAACTCCACTAGTAAAATAGTTTTCGCACACGAGTCCACTACTCACCAACACAATACTCCACCGGGGATCCTCTCTCGTCATCCTACGAGAGGGCCTTCCTCGGTACTCACACTTATCTTGAGTCTTTTAGTAGTATCCATTAACTTGTCTATGAACTGTATAGGCAACCAAGTAGTCCTTTACCGTGGACATGGCTATTCGAATAGTTTTATACCCTGCAGGGGTGTACTTCTTCATACACGCTTTCACCACTTATCGCCGTTTACATGACATGTACTCGGCAACCTTCAAGCGGAAGCCCAGCGAGGGTGTCGGCCATGGCCTACCTAAACACTTAAGTCTCTAGTCCAGGTTTATCGCCTATCCAGGTTCCATCCGCAGGGAGTCCGACCGAGGTTTCCACTTACGGCCCCGAACGATGTGAACAGGGTTCCCGAGACACCAAACGGGTGACTCGGTACACCGTGCCACGGTGTATCTACCGCAACATAGCCCACCCCTAGGGTCAGCGCTACGCACGGCCGCCAACACTTAACCTACAAACACCAGAAACTATTTGCAACTCCTGGACAGAGTACTAGGGTGATTAAGAAGCCGAGAGGGTCCATTGGTTTCGGGCCCAATGTACGGTAGTAACTGCATCTTAAATCACACATACAGATCTCAGTTCTTATGGACGGCCTCAATGAAACAACCCACCATGTACTCCTACATGGCCTCTCATCGATACCTTTACCAAAACATGTTCAACACATCCCTCATATTACCGACATAATCATATCACTCTAGCCAATCACCCAGATGAACCAGACCTGACACAACTCTAAGCATAGCAGGCATAGCAAGGTAGGAATCACATACATGGCTCAATCAACTCCTACACATGCTAGTGGGTTTCATCTAGTTACTGTGGAAATGACAGGTCATGCAAAGGATAAGGGTTCAGCTACCGTAGCACACAGCAGTTTGAATCGCGTTGTCTTAATGCAGTAAACAAGAGCAGAAGCGGGAACATGGGTTGTAGCGGAATGATCAATGGGTTGCTTGCCTGTTGTAGAGGTAGTAGGGTACTGCCCTTCAGACGGATACTCGGGGTTATCCTCGGAGGCAGAACCTACCACGAAAGTCACACCGAACATAATCAACACATGGCAATATGCAACAATATGATGCATGCTATGACATGGCAAGATGAAAGTGTCTTGGCCTAATGCAAGCTAAAATAGAAAGGGATGAACTCATTTGAATCAAAGATTCAAATATTAGTTCATTAAACATGGCCTTATTAGTGCATTACCTTATTCTGCTTAAACAGCAAGGTTAACTTGTTTTGTCATGCATGAAACCATTACAGATGGATATATTGAATTTTTCTGATCATTTTTCATATATAAAACTTTGCATTTGGAGCTATGGTTGATTTTCTATGATTTTTAGAAGTTTTGACTATTTTCTGGAATTTTCTATTAAAGAATAAATCGAGTAATTGAATTAATGCATCAGCACTGCATCACTGTGACGTCAGCGGGTCAAAGGCGCCAGCCCAGGTCAAACCTGACTGGTGGGCCCCTTCTGTCAGTCTCTCAGCTAACTAACAGAGTTAGTTAGTGGTTAGTTAGCACTAAACTGGGTTAGTTAGGCCCTGGGCCCACATGTCAGTGAGAGAGGGTTAGTTAACGACGTCATTAGCCTCTAACAGAGTGATTAGCTCTAATTTAAACTAATCTGAAAAAGTTAGGAGCCGGCCCCACCTATCAGTGTCTCAGGCAGAGTCAAACTGGGGTCAAACCCCTGGTCAGCGGGGTTAATCCCGCCGGCGTTGAGCCGCCGGCGAGGCCGAGACGGCGGAGAGCTTCGAAAATCGGCCACAGGCAACCAATTCGACCGTGGTTTGGTCCTACGCGTAGCTGGGGCTCGCGCGCATCTAGTGGGGCAAGTGGGAGGAGCTGGGGTGGAGCGAGCTCGCCGTAGTCGAGCTCGTGGCGGCGGCCGGAGCTCGGCCGTTGGTGATTTTGCTACTGCAGCGAGCTAGGGGAAAATGGACGTGCTAGCGAGGCGCTGCGAGGTGCGGGGAGTGCGTTAAGCAATCGCGCTTGACCAAAAGGCCACCGGAGTGACGCCGGCGTCGAGCTCGCGCGGCGGCGTGCTACAGTGAGCAAGGGGGCGGCGTCTATGGCGGGCAAACGAAGCAGAGAAGAGGGGGGATCGATAGAGGAGCTCACGGCGGTTGCAGGACGCGTCTCTGCGGGCTCGGGGGAGGTCAGATGTCGTCGAGGCGTTGCCGGCGATCTCGGCGGACCGAGGAAGAAGAAGGCGTCACGGAGGCGCTTGGAGGCGTCCAACGTTGCGTGAGTCGACGGGGAGGCGTAGACGATGGAGGCGGAGCTCACGGGAATGTCAGGGAGGCGAGGGGGCGGCTCTGGTGGTAACTACGGCGAATGGCGGCGAGGATCGCGCTCGGCCATCACGGGAGAGGGTGAGGGAGATGAGGGGGAGAGAGGGGAGGAGTGCAGGGAGGTGCTGGGCGTCTCCGTGGCGCTCGGATGGGGACGAGGAGGCAGCAGGAGGTGGAAGCAGGAGGTGGCCGCGGGATCACGCGCCGGCGACATGCCTCTGCCTACTGGCAGAGGTGGGTGACGACTGGCACAGGCCAGGTGGGCCGGCCAGCACAAGTAAGGCCCAGGTGGGCTTCTCCCTCTCTCTCTTTTTCTGATTTGTTTTCTTTTTCTATTTAACTACAACTGTTGGTCTTTATTAAAAATACTAAAACGTTTCCGAAAATCCTGAAAATAATTGTGGGCTCTGTTTAGAATATTTGCAACAGCAAACATTTATTTCCAGAATTATTTGAGCATTTAAATTATTTTATAGCATTTAAATGCCCAAATTCAAATACTTATGATTTAATTCAATGACCTTCTGTTGACCTAGAAAATTTGCACCAATTTTGCCAGAGGTTCTAACCCAAGACAAAGAGGGTGAACATTTTAGAAGGGCATTTCAGGTTCATTGAAAATAATTTTAGTAAACCCTAGTTGTTTCCAGGGGGGTGTTGGGGGTTTCTGCCTTCCCCATTTCAAATTTAAGAGGAATTTAAACATGATGCACACTCTAATGCTTGAACTAGCTAGGGTGTGACAACTCACCCCCACTCAAAATAATCTCGTCCCGAGATTTAGGATTCTCCGGGAAGAAGGTGGGGTACTCGAGTGAAAGACGATCCTCCCTTTCCCAAGTGGCTTCTTTCTCGGAATGGTGTGACCATTGAACCTTGAGAAACTTGATGTTATGGTGTCGAGTGGTACGCTCGGCTTGATCAAGGATACGAACGGGATATTCCCGATATGAGAGGTTATCTTGTAGATCAAGCGTTTCGTGGTCCACTCCACGGATAGGATCCGTGAAGCAACGCCTGAGTTGAGAAACGTGGAAGACATCGTGAACTCTGGACAGATGCGAAGGTAGTTCCAATTGGTAGGCAACTTCTCCTTGTTTGGCAAGAATGCGAAAGGGTCCAATGTAACGAGGAGCCAATTTGCCTTTGATACCGAAACGATGGGTTCCCTTTAACGGAGTAACCCGAAGGTAAGCCTTCTCGCCGACTTCATAAGTCATAGGCTTATGTTTACAATCATATTGACTCTTTTGACGAGATTGGGCTGTTTTCAATTTCTCACGAATAACGCGAACCTGCTCTTCTGCTTTCTGAATCATATCCGGGCCAAAGAGTTGTCTTTCCCCGGTTTCTGACCAGTTAAGAGGCGTTCAACATTTTCGTCCATAGAGAACTTCGAAAGGAGCCTTGCCCAAGCTAGTTTGATAACTATTGTTATAAGCAAACTCCGCGAATGGAAGGCATTTCTCCCAACTCATTCCGAACGAGATGACAGAAGCTCGGAGCATATCTTCCAGAATTTGATTGACTCGCTCCACTTGACCACTTGATTGAGGATGGAAGGCGGTACTAAAAGAGAGACGAGTTCCCATAGCATTTTGGAAACTTCCCCAAAATCGAGAGGTGAAGAAACTCCCACGGTCTGAGTTAATTTCCAATGGAACACCATGAAGAGACACTATTCGGGAGATGTATAAATCGGCTAGCTGGCTAGCGGTGATACTCTCACGAACAGGTAGAAAGTGGGCTACTTTGGAAAGTCGGTCGATCACGACGAAGATGGCATCATTCCCTCTCTTGGTCCTGGGAAACCTAGTGATGAAATCCATACTGGTTTTATCCCATTTCCATTCAGGAATAGCCAAAGGTTGAAGGGTGCCAGCAGGCCGGTGATGCTCTGCTTTAACACGACGACAAACATTGCAATTAGCAATGTATTGAGCGATTTCTCTCTTCATCCTAGTCCACCAAAACCTCTGGTGTAGGTCTTGATACATTTTAGTACTACCGGGATGAATGGTGAGGGGGGATTCATGAGCTTCCTTAAGGATCAGCCGCCTCAGGTTTCGTGCCTTTGGAACCACTAGGCGATTTCCAAAGTATACGACACCTTGATCATCAACGGAGAAACAATTCGCGACTCCTTTCTTAATGTTTCTCTTAATATGGGAGATTCCCGGATCTACCTTCTGTGCCTTGATGATCTAATCCGTAAGGGTAGGTTTCGCCACCAGGGTAGATAGGAATCCTCGAGGAACAATGTGAAGATTAAGCTTACGACATTCCTCATGGAGAAGTGGTTGACTTTGTTGTAACATCAGGTTGTTACAATAGGACTTACGGCTTAGCGCATCAGCCATGACATTGGCTTTGCCCGGGGTGTAAGTTATTCCTAAGTCGTAATCCAAGATCAACTCGACCCAACGTCTTTGCCTGAGATTCAAATATGGTTGGGTGAAGATATATTTCAAACTTTGGTGATCGGTGAAGATCTCGCAACGATTACCGAGAAGGTAATGTCGCCAAGTTTTAAGTGCATGGACTACAGCTGCAAGCTCAAGATCATGTGTGGGATAATTTTCCTCATGTGGTTGTAATTGCCGTGAAGCATAGGCAATTACCTGACGATCTTGCATGAGTATGCAACCTAGTCCTTGTCGCGAGGCGTCGCAATAGATAATAAAGTCCTTGGAGAAATCTGGTGGTACTAGTACGGGAGCAGATGTCAGGCGTCTTTTCAGTTCTTGAAAGCTGAACTCGCACTGTGGAGTCCACTCGAACTTTTTATCTTTCCTGAGGAGTTCAGTTAGAGGTTTAGCAACCTTGGAGAAATTCTCGACGAAGCGGCGGCAATAGCTTGCTAAGCCCAGGAAGCTCCGAACTTGCTTGACCGTCTCAGGTGGAGTCCAATCAAGGACGGCTTGAGCTTGCTTGGGATTGACAGCAATACCCTTGCCAGAGATTACATGGCCTAGATAGGTCACTTCTGGCAACCAAAATTTACACTTGGAGAATTTGGCATAAAGGCGATGCTCTTGAAGTTTCATCAATACCAGCCTTAGATGTTCGGCATGTTCCTCTTCGTTCTTGGAGTAGATGAGTATGTCATCGAGGTATACTATGACGAATTTATCCAAATACTCCATGAAGACCGAGTTCATTAACCGAGAGAAGGTAGCTGGGGCACTGGTTAAACCGAAGGACATAACAGTGTACTCGTATTGGCCATAACGAGTAACAAAGGCCGTTTTGGGAATGTCCCCATTTCTGATTTTGATTTGATGGTAGCCCAACCTCAAATCCATCTTGGAAAAGACTGAGGATCCAGCGAGCTGATCATACAGATCGTTGATCTTGGGAAGCGGGTATTTGTTCTTGATGGTGACCAAATTGACAGGTCGGTAATCCACAACCATTCAATCCATTCCATCCTTCTTCTTGACGAAGAGGACGGGGCAAGCCCAAGGAGAGGAACTAGGACGGATGAAACCCTTTTTCAAGGACTCATTGATTTGGTTCTTAAGCTCGGCTTGTTCTAAGGGTGCCATCTTGTAGGGTCTTCTAGAAATTGGAACGATTCCTGGAACAAGCTCTATCACGAACTCGACATCCCTGTCAGGTGGAACACCTGGCAGTTCTTCTGGAAAGACATCCGGAAAGTCTTGGACTATCGGAACATCTTAAAGGTCTGGAAGGGGGTTGGAATTTAAGGAGTGAAGCTGGCGCTTGGCCACTCGAGTTAAGACATTGACTGTCTTGCCCGATGGGTGAGTAAGTTGAATGGTTCTAGTGGAACAATCAATTTTAGCATAATGAGCTGACATCCAGTCCATACCCAAAATGATGTTTATGTCCGAGGACTTGAGAGCTATTAAGGATGCAAGGAAGACAAGTCTATCGACAAGAATTTCGTTCCCATGGCTTACTCTAGAAGTTTGCCATTTGGAACCCGGAGTTTGAATTACCATAGAAGTGGGCATGTCACAGAATGTCGTGTTATGTAATCGAGCATAGTTCTCGGATATGAATGAATGAGATGCTCCAGTATCGAAAAGAACAGATGTCGGATGGTAGTTAACAAGGAGCGTACCAAGGACGACGTTGGGATCCTCATGAGCCTCCTCGGCTGAAACATAGTTGACATGGCCACGGGCAGTAGTGACCGGCTTGGCGTAGAATGTCTTTCCCGCGGGCTTACCACGGCCAACAGACTTTCCAGTTTGATTGGGGTTGTTGTTCTGGGGACACTCTCGGCTATAGTGACCCGGCTCTCCACACTTGAAACAAGTCACCACATTGGGACGTGGAGCAGTGTTAGCAGCGGGGCCACCATAGGGCTTGGGTGGTGCAAAATGCTGGTTGGGACGAGGCGCCTCAAAGGATGGCCTCGGGATGAACCTGGGTGGCAGTGCCGTGCTTGGGATCCACACCCGGCGCTTCTGAGCTCCAGAGCCGGATGAAGAGCCAAAATCACGGGAGTGCTTGCGTGAAGCATCATAATTAGTCTGGCCTGTCTCAGCACTGATGGCTTTATTGACCAACTTCTGAAAGGAGGTGCACTCGTGCAGACGAAGATCGCGGCGAAGCTCAGGGCTAAGTCCCTTGCGGAACCTTGCTTGCTTCTTAGCGTCAGTAGATACCTCTTCAGGGGTATAGCGTGCCAAATTCCCAAATTCACGACTATATGCATCCACAGTTAGTCTTCCTTGGGTGAAATTGCAGAACTCCTCCCTCTTGCGATCCATGAGACCTTCCGGAATGTGATGCTCACGGAAAGCCTCACTGAATTCGGCCCAAGTAGTGATTTGGCCGACCGGGCGCATAGCTTCAAAATTTTCCCACCAGAGGCTAGCAGGGCCTTCGAGATGGTAGGCAGCGTAAGTAACCTTGTCGGCTTCGGCTACGTTGGCAGAACATAGCTTGTGGGTGATGCTGCGAAGCCAATCATCCGCGTCGAGGGGCTCGACGGAATGGTTAAACTTTGGTGGGTACAGCTTGATAAAGTCATTGATTGACACCAAGTCATTTCGCGGGTGGCGTGCAGTGTTCTGCTCAATCCGCTCCAGCAGGCGGTTAGTCTCATGCTTGTTTCTTTCCGCCTCCAGCATCACTTCGACCAGAGAAGGCGGGTGAGGCAGATTTTCACCCCTAGCTGCACTGGCTTCCCCCTGCTCCGGGGTAGCAGGGTTGCTGCGGGTGTTGACCATCCTAGGAGAAAACAAGACAACGGTTTAGATAAGGATGGCTCAACTTAGCAAGGAAGTGCAGAATGTAATGGATAACACGGAATGCAGAGATGTTCATCCGTATGTCATGGTAATATAAAACTGCCACATATATACCAACGGTCATACACATCATACATAGTTTAGTACAAGCCCAAGCTACAGTACAACTATGATGAAAGACGTTACATCTCATCGGAGGCATTCCAAGGTCCTATACATTATTTGTCTACACCTCCGGAATTGATTACACACCAAGTCATATTCCACAAGTCACGCAGGACAGTGGAGATACAACTATTACAATACTAGTGATACTACTACTAACTCAGACAGCTCCATAATAGTCCTCATAGAAGTCACCTCCATAGCCTGGAAGTTCAACGTGATCATCCGGGAACAGACGGTCCTAAGGAGCCTGTGGACCATAGGGGCTAGGATGAGGTCTTGGACCAACAAATGGTGGCCTGCGAGGACCACGGGGTGGGGTGATGCCCCCCACATCACGCCAATCCACCATGTCTGGCAGAGCAGATCTCACAGGATACAGATCCCTTGTACCCATACATCCAGCTTGCACCGCAGGTGCAAACTGAGTCAATTTGGCCCAATGATCAGCACGGGTATTGAAAAGCTCCAACCTCAAGGCCCGATTCTCTCGGTCCTTATCTTCGAGCATCTCGGCAGTGGTACGAGTTAATGAGTCCTCCTGAGTGGAGTCAGCATAGATAGCCTGAAGATACCCTTGCGCTCCCGGAAGTGAAGCTGGCATGTAACAGAAGTCGGTGTTCCGAAGCAGGCCAGTCCGGACTCGCATGATGGTCATCATGGAATAGGCAGCATCCTGCACAACCATCTCAACAGTAACCCTGAGTCCATAGGAATAGTGACGGGGCTTGGTAGATCTAGGATAAGAAGGAAATATCCTGACGGTGCAGAAATATTGGCTTTGATTAAAGTCGCGAAACTGCTCTTCGACAGTGTATTCGGGATACCAACGGTAACCCGTCACAATCATTACCCGGACTAACATAGCAGTATGACCGGGCACGTCGAGGCACCGGGTCAGGCGAACCACTTGGTTTTGAGAACGGTTGGCCATCTGAAAGCACAACCACAATGCAAAGACATTAGGATTTCTAGGGAAAATTGGACAGCATAACAGCTGTAAATGCTCAAAAAAAGATTTGAGACATCCACAACAGTCTGCAATACCACCCAACAACATCATATCAAGGTTCTGATTCAATTAGCAACATACTAAAAGTAGTAGAAACTGTACTGAGGCTTGTAACAACAATCCTATAAGCTACTACGGATTAGTAACACGTGAACCTGATAGAAGAAGAGAGCCTAGTCCTTAACCCACGTTGAATGAGAAGAGAATGACTCAGATCAGAGGGCATAGGGTAAAGGAGTGAAAGAGCCTTACGTTCCCTCCCACAATCAATTCCCCTACATATAACTAAAGCATTTCTAGACTCGACATCGACCAGTTTGGCTCAACGAACCTACAGGCAGTCCGGCTTTGATACCAACGCTGTCAGGACCCCGATTCCAAGTCAAATCGATCTAGCTGGTAACACCTCATATCACTTTGCGGCCTCACGCACGGTATCCCACGGGTGTCGCCTTACCATGGCCCGGGACCGTTTGGCCTTTTGGCTCACGTATATGATAGTGTCGCTAGCATCGATATGACAGAGAACCCGGGCCGACATGGCTAGTCGTGAACCCAAAGCGGCACAGACCTATGGAGACAGGCATACATGAATCACATTGAGCATGTCGGTCATCAGCGAGTGATTCCGGGCTGTAGCACTGGGCTAACAGGACTCCGGGGAAACCCGGGCTGTAGCAGGCTAGGCAGGACTCCGGATATCACCGCGTGACATTTCCCCGAAGGGACAGACATAGGAACAAAGTGAAACACATGCCGGCCAGTCAAGTGTCCTGAACAGCAGTGCTGGGCTAGCAGGACTCCGGTGAACTAGGCTGTAGCGGACTACTATGGCTCGAGGAACACTAGACTGCATTTCCCCATAAGAAAGACTGCCAAGGATAAACAACTAGATTGTCGGATGCCACTCATACCAAGCATTTCAATCATACACACACAATATGCCCGATATGAGTACATACAACATGGCATCACAACAAAACTCTACAACTCAAGTACTTTAATTAAAGGCTCCCGAGAGCCATACATAACATGTTCATACAGATAGGGGTCACATGACCCGACACTCAAGTCATACAATCATACCAGCACATGCGGAAGCAACTAGTCTGAGTACAGACACTAGAAAGAAAGAAGGCTTCTCGAAGCCTGTCTATCTACATAGGGCCCTCCATGGCCAGGATCACCACCTGGGTGGCTAGTCACTCGTCGACATCAAGGTCTACATAAAACCCATCGGAGGGGGCGGTGTTGTCGTCTGAAAACAATAAATAAGCAAACATGAGTACAAGGTACTTAGCAAGTCTTACATCAGAACCTAATATACATGCTCATTCTCAAGAAGGTGGTGGGGTTATTGCAGCAAGCCAGCTTTAACTCTTGGCTAAGCTATCCTACGGAACTCCACTAGTAAAATAGTTCTCGCACACGAGTCCACTACTCACCAACACAATACTCCACCGAGGATCCTCTCTCGTCATCCTACGAGAGGGCCTTCCTCGGTACTCACACTTATCTTGAGTCTTTTAGTAGTATCCATTAACTTGTCTATGAACTATATAGGCAACCAAGTAGTCCTTTACCGTGGACGTGGCTATTCGAATAGTTTTATACCCTGCAGGGGTGTACTTCTTCATACACGCTTTCACCACTTACCGCCGTTTACATGACATGTACTCGGCAACCTTCAAGCGGAAGCCCAGCGAGGGTGTCGGCCATGGCCTACCTAAACACTTAAGTCTCTAGTCCAGGTTTATCGCCTATCCAGGTTCCATCCGCAGGGAGTCCGACCGAGGTTTCCACTTACGGCCCCGAACGATGTGAACAGGGTTCCCGAGACACCAAACGGGTGACTCGGTACACCGTGCCACGGTGTATCTACCGCAACATAGCCCACCCCTAGGGTCAGCGCTACGCACGGCCGCCAACACTTAACCTACAAACACCAGAAACTATTTGCAACTCCTGGACAGAGTACTAGGGTGATTAAGAAGCCGAGAGGGTCCATTGGTTTCGGGCCCAATGTACGGTAGTAACTGCATCTTAAATCACACATACAGATCTCAGTTCTTATGGACGGCCTCAATGAAACAACCCACCATGTACTCCTACATGGCCTCTCATCGATACCTTTACCAAAACATGTTCAACACATCCCTCATATTACCGACATAATCATATCACTCTAGCCAATCACCCAGATGAACCAGACCTGACACAACTCTAAGCATAGCAGGCATAGCAAGGTAGGAATCACATACATGGCTCAATCAACTCCTACACATGCTAGTGGGTTTCATCTAGTTACTGTGGAAATGACAGGTCATGCAAAGGATAAGGGTTCAGCTACCGTAGCACACAGCAGTTTGAATCGCGTTGTCTTAATGCAGTAAACAAGAGCAGAAGCGGGAACATGGGTTGTAGCGGAATGATCAATGGGTTGCTTGCCTGTTGTAGAGGTAGTAGGGTACTGCCCTTCAGACGGATACTCGGGGTTATCCTCGGAGGCAGAACCTACCACGAAAGTCACACCGAACATAATCAACACATGGCAATATGCAACAATATGATGCATGCTATGACATGGCAAGATGAAAGTGTCTTGGCCTAATGCAAGCTAAAATAGAAAGGGATGAACTCATTTGAATCAAAGATTCAAATATTAGTTCATTAAACATGGCCTTATTAGTGCATTACCTTATTCTGCTTAAACAGCAAGGTTAACTTGTTTTGTCATGCATGAAACCATTACAGATGGATATATTGAATTTTTCTGATCATTTTTCATATATAAAACTTTGCATTTGGAGCTATGGTTGATTTTCTATGATTTTTAGAAGTTTTGACTATTTTCTAGAATTTTCTATTAAAGAATAAATCGAGTAATTGAATTAATGCATCAGCACTGCGTCACTGTGACGTCAGCGGGTCAAAGGCGCCAGCCCAGGTCAAACCTGACTGGTGGGCCCCTTCTGTCAGTCTCTCAGCTAACTAACAGAGTTAGTTAGTGGTTAGTTAGCACTAAACTTGGTTAGTTAGGCCCTGGGCCCACATGTCAGTGAGAGAGGGTTAGTTAACGACGTCATTAGCCTCTAACAGAGTGATTAGCTCTAATTTAAACTAATCTGAAAAAGTTAGGAGCCGGCCCCACCTATCAGTGTCTCAGGCAGAGTCAAACTGGGGTCAAACCCCTGGTCAGCGGGGTTAATCCCGCCGGCGTTGAGCCGCCGGCGAGGCCGAGACGGCGGAGAGCTTCGAAAATCGGCCACAGGCAACCAATTCGACCGTGGTTTGGTCCTACGCGTAGCTGGGGCTCGCGCGCATCTAGTGGGGCAAGTGGGAGGAGCTGGGGTGGAGCGAGCTCGCCGTAGTCGAGCTCGTGGCGGCGGCCGGAGCTCGGCCGTTGGTGATTTTGCTACTGCAGCGAGCTAGGGGAAAATGGACGTGCTAGCGAGGCGCTGCGAGGTGCGGGGAGTGCGTTAAGCAATCGCGCTTGACCAAAAGGCCACCGGAGTGACGCCGGCGTCGAGCTCGCGCGGCGGCGTGCTACGGTGAGCAAGGGGGCGGCGTCTACGGCGGGTAAACGAAGCAGAGAAGAGGGGGATCGGTAGAGGAGCTCATGGCGGTTGCAGGACGTGTCTCAGCGGGCTCAGGGGAGGTCGGACGTCGTCGGGGCGTTGCCGGCGATCTCGGCAGACCGAGGAAGAAGAAGGCGTCGGGGAGGCGCTTGGAGGCGTCCGGCGTTGCGTGAGTTGACGGGAAGGTGTAGACGATGGAGGCGGAGCTCACGGGCACGTCAGGGAGGTGAGGGGGTGGCTCTGGTGGCAAGTACGGTGAACGGAGGCGAGGATCGCGCTCGGCCATCGCGGGAGAGGGTGAGGGAGACGAGGGGGAGAGAGGGGAGGAGTGCAGGGAGGTGCTGGGCGTCTCCGTGGCGCTCGGATGGGGACGAGGAGGCAGCAGGAGGTGGAAGCAGGAGGTGGCCGCGGGAGCACGCGCCGGCGACACGCCTCTGCCTACTGGCAGAGGTGGGTGACGACTGGCACAAGCCAGGTGGGCCGTCCAGCACAGGTAAGGCCCAGGTGGGCTTCTCCCTCTCTCTCTCTTTCTGATTTGTTTCCTTTTCTATTTAACTGCAACTGTTGGGCTTTATTAAAAATACTAAAATGTTTCCAAAAATCTTGAAAATAATTGTGGGCTCTGTTTAGAATATTTCCAACAACAAACATTTATTTCCAGAATTATTTGAGCATTTAAATTATTTTATAGCATTTAAATGCCCAAATTCAAATACTTATGATTTAATTCAATGACCTTCTGTTGACCTAGAAAATTGTGCACCAATTTTTCCAGAGGTTCTAACCCAAGACAAAGAGGGTGAACTTTTTAGAAGGGCATTTCAGGTTCATTGAAAATAATTTTAGTAAACCCTAGTTGTTTCCACGGGGGTGTTGGGGGTTTCTGCCTTCCCCATTTCAAATTTAAGAGGAATTTAAACATGATGCACACTCTAATGCTTGAACTAGCTAGGGTGTGACATCATAACAAGGTACTCCCTTGTTCTGTGTGATTCGGTTTAACCACGTGGAGTTTTAGCTATGTCGACTGCAGAGATAATTAAACTCTCCACTGCATGCCCCGTCTTCGATGGAACTGAATATCCCTACTGGAAGAATAAGATGTGCATGCATCTTGAAGCCATTGATGTCGACCTATGGTATGTCGTCAAGAAGGGCGTTCCCAAGGTTGGTGAAGGTGTCACCGCTGCTGATGTCAAGAAGTTCGTTCAACTGGACTCCACTGCCAAGAACATCATCTGTGGTCATCTGACCAAAGGACAGTATGGCCGCGTGAGTGCTTTGGAAACATCTAAGCTAGTCTGGGACTGGCTCTCCAAGGTCAATGAAGGCGTCTCAACCTAGAGAGATCAGAGAATCAGTGTCCTTCGCAACCTCTTCAACCGCTTCAAGAGAAATGACAATGAGAATGTCCAGCTCACGTTTGATCGACTCACTGACATCACAAATGAGCTTCAAGCTCTCGGCGCCACTGAGATCACCAAGCATGAAGTCGTCAAGACACTCCTGAGATTACTTGACAGCTCGTTTGACAACCTAGCCCTGATGATTCAAGAACGTCCTGACCTCAAGACACTCGATCCGTCTGACATACTTGAGAGGCTCAACACACACGAGTTTCAACTTTCTGAGAAAAGAGACATCTACGGTCCCAACTATGGGCGAACTAGTGCCTTGAAGGCAAAAGTTGTCTCCTCATCTGAAGAAGAATCTGACAGCAGTTCTGATGATCCTGAAGACATTGGAAAGGAGCTTGCTATGCTTGTGAAGAAGTTCCAAAAATTCACCAAGAACAAAGGCTTCAGAAAGTCTTCATGATCAAGCTCAAGGAATGATGAAGCTTCTGCTCATGACTACAAGAAGAGAACATGCCACAAGTGCAAGAAACCTGGCCACTACATCTCTGAGTGTCCGCAGTGGGACAATGAGAACAACAAGAAGAAGAGCAAGGAGTATGACTCTGACAACAAGAAGAAGAAGAAATACTCAAAGTCTTCTTCCAAGTCTTCTTCAAAGTCTTCATCACACAAGAAGAGATCATCTGGCAAGGCACGTGCGTTTGTTGGCAAGGAAATGGATTCAGAGGAGGAGTCCGCTTCTGAGGAGGCGGAGGTGGAGTCTGAGGAGGAGTCTGATTCTGGCGTTGCGAGTCTGGCTACAACATACGTTGCCAAGTCCATCTTCAACACTGAAGACAATGACTTCATCACCGACACCGATGCAAATGACAAGGACTACTCTGCTCCTACCTACTGCTTCATGGCACGTGGTGCCAAGGTAAACACACGCACTACTCACTATCAAACATCTAGTGAAGATGACTCTGATTGTGGTTCCAAACCCAGCTACAAAACACTTGCTAAAATTGCAACTGAACAACGGAAAGCCATGGAACATATTCAAAAATTGTTAGACAGAAGCAATGATCTGTTAGACACTGAAATGACTCGATCTCAGTCCTTAATTGAAGACATAAAAAATCTTCACGTTAAGTATGAGGAACTTGAAAGTCTTTATGAAACGCTCTCAACAACTCATGAAAAGCTTTCCTATGATTATCTTCAAAGGAAGCAAGATCTTGAGAAATTGAGAGCGGCTCATGAAGATCTTCAAAAGGAAAACGAGTCACTTCGCGCCGAACAGATCAGTTTAGCTCAGGAAGGATTTGAACCACCATGTCTTAAATGCATCGAGCGTGACAACGCTACTTTTGTTGCTGGTTGTTCTACTGCTGCTACTATTGCAATATCTTCAACTGTTGATGTGGTAACTAACCCCTCTGCTGAGGATACCACTGCTATTGCTGATGAGAATGCTAGGTTGAAGACATTGCTTGAAACAGGGATGTACAAAAGTCTCAAAGGGCATCAGACACTATGTGATGTCCTCAAAAGGCAGATCCTAAACCGAAACCCTAGGAAAGAGGGTGTTGGGTTCGAAAGGAAAATGAATGCTGATGGCTCTTACTGGAAACCTGAGCAGTACCCCAAAATCACATGGGTTGCTGCAAAGGAACCTTCAGCGGATCCATCCACCCTATCTGGCTTCACTTGTGCTAATCCCATTGTTATTGATGAATCCTTTGATGCAAACTATAAACTGTTTAAGAATCAGAATGGTGAAGTGTTTGTCAGGTATATTGGTACTAACTGCAGGAATGGGCCGCCGATGAAGAAAGTCTGGGTGCCGAAAAGATGTTTGGAGAATCTTCCTGTGAATGTCGTCATGACACCACAAGTGAAGAAGACAAATCCCAGACCACAGGCTTCATATGGCCCAAAGGCTTCATACAGATAGAGGACTCACCTGAGTCGCACTAACGGAAATGTTTTGGAGGGAAACCTTACTCAGGCCTATGAATATGAGCGCGTTTCATCAAACCGCCATGTTCATAAGACCAAAAACTATTCTGCTTATCCTTATGAGTACTATTGTCCACCTGCAAGACTTTTTGCTAGGGCTCCAAAGCCAAAGTTCTCAGATGCTGCACTTAGACTCATTGCTTCGGAGCCACCCTTGAAGATGTGGGTGGCTAAGAAAGCTTAACTCTCTTTTGCAGGGAAAGGTCTCTAGCCGAAAACCAAAATCGTCTGAAGCTATTGCTGGGGACCTTAAACATCTTGTAGGGCGCAAGATCAAATGCCCAAATGGTCTTATTATGTATTTTGTTCCTGAGTCGCTTTCTACTTGCCCTATCAGTCCTAACCTCGATCTAAGATTTCATAATCCGCTTGCTCGTCAAATGTTTATGCTTCACAATTCTCTTCGTGAAGCCTATCCCCCTAACTGCACTGTAGGGTATGACACCAGCTGCTTCAGAATGGATTATTGATAGTGGGTGTACTAATCACATGACTGGCAAGCGAAGTCTTCTCATGGACTCAACCTTACGTCCAGCTGACAAAAGTCACATCACAGTTGTTGACACTGGTAAAAGCAAGGTATTGGGTCTAGGTAGAGTTGCAATCTCAAAGGATCAACACATAGATAAAGTCATGCTTGTTGAATCCCTTGGTTTCAACTTAATGTCTGTCTCAATGCTTTGCGATTTAAACATGATTGTGATATTTGGAAAATATCGTTGCCTTGTTCTAATGGAATCTAACAAGTCTCTAGTGTTTGAAGGGTATCGGAAAGATGATTTGTACGTGGTAGATTTCTCAGTAGGACCACAACTTGCCGTATGTCTTCTAGCAAAAGCTTCTGAATGCTGACTCTGGCATCGGAGGCTAGGGCATGCTGGCATGAGGAACCTCCACACCCTTGCAAGGAAGAAGCATGTCATAGGCATTGAGGGCGTCAATTTCAAGAAGGATCACTTATGCGGTGCCTGTGAAGCAGGAAAGATGACGAGGGCCAAGCATCCCTCGAAGACAATCATTACAATGACTCAACCCTTCGAACTGCTCCACATGGATCTTTTCGGTCCCACTCATTACTCAACTCTTACTACTACTGCCTGTCTCTATGGCTTTGTCATTGTTGATGATTATTCAAGATATACTTGGGTGCATATAATCCTCTACAAGACTGAAGTGCAGGATGTCTTCAGACGCTTCACCAATCGAGCAATGAACAACTATGGCGCCAAGATAAAGCACATCAGAAGTGACAATTGCACTGAATTCAAGAACACTGGCCTAGATACATATCTTGATACTTTGGACATCACACATGAATTCTCAGCTCTGTACACGCCACAGAAGAATGGTGTCGTCGAACGCAAGAACAGAACACTTATTGAGATGGCCCGAACGATGCTTGATGAATACAAGACTCCAAGAAAATTCTGGCCTAAAGCCATTGATACTGCATGCCATATCATCAACCATGTTTATCTTCACAAGCTTCTGAGCAAGACATCCTATGAGCTCCTTACTGGCAAGAAGCCAAATGTCAGTTACTTCAGAGTATTTGGCGCCAGGTGCTGGATCAAGGATCCACATCACACTTCAAAATTTGCACCAAAAGCACATGAGGGTTTTATACTTGGATATGGAAAGGATTCACACTCCTACAGAGTCTTCAACCTCTTTCACTATAAAGTGGTTGAAACAGTGGATGTGCGGTTCGATGAGACTAACGGCTCACAAAGAGAGCACCTGCCAAATGTGCTAGATGAAGTTCCATCCAGTGAATCAGTCAAACTTATGGGAACTAGAGAAATCATACCTTCTAAACTCAGCCTGAAGAGGAACTTATCATCTCCGCACCTGATCAACCTGAAGACAATGATCAAACTGAAGACAATGCTCAGCCTGAAGACAATCCTTCTAACGATCACAATGATCAGCAAGAGCAAAATCTTCGTCCTGTGCATCCTCATGTCGCAAATGAAGTACAGATTGAGAGAATAATTGATAGCATCAATGCACCAGGTCCACTCACTTGTTCAAGGGTAACACAGCTAGCAAATTTCTGGGGGCACTTCGCATTTGTCTCAATATCTGAACCCAAGAAAGTTGAAGAAGCCTTCATGGAACCTGAATGGATTCAAGCTATGCAAGAAGATCGTCAACAGTTTGAGCTGAATAATGTATGGGAACTGGTTAAGCGTCCTGATCCTCGCAAGCACAATATAATAGGCACCAAATGGATATATCGCAACAAGCAAGATGAGCATGGTCAAGTAGCCAGAAACAAAGCTCGTCTCGTTGCTCAAGGGTACACTCAAGTTGAAGGGATTGACTTTGATGAAACATTTGCTCCTATGGCTAGACTCGAAGCCATACGCATACTGCTGGCCTATGCAAATCATCATAACATTCTTCTGTATCAAATGGATTTGAAGAGCGCTTTTCTCAATGGCAAGATTGACGAAGAAGTATATGTTGCACAACCGCCTGGCTTTGAAGATCCAAAACATCCTGACATGGTGTACAAGCTGAACAAGGCACTGTATGGCCTCAAACAAGCCCCTCGGGCTTGGTATGACACACTCAAAGACTTCCTGAAGAGCAAAGGCTTCAAACCTGGTTCCCTCGACCCCACTCTCTTCACGAAGACATATGATGGTGAACTGTTTGTGTGCCAAATATATGTGGATGACATTATCTTCGGCTGCACCAATCAAAAATACACTGAAAAGTTTGGATATATGATGCAAGAGCAATATGAGATGTCCATGATGGGTGAGTTGAAGTTCTTCCTTGGTCTTCAAATACATCAGCAACACAACGACATCTTCATATCTCAAGAGAAGTACCTCAAAGATTTCCTAAAGAAATTTGGGATGCAAGACTGCAAAGGTTTCACGACGCCAATGCCAGCCAAACATCATCTAGGTCCCGGCGACAATGGTAAAGAGTTTGATCAAAAGGTATACCGCTCCATGATTGGTTCTTTACTTTATCTATGTGCATCTAGGCCAGATATTATGCTTAGTGTTTACATGTGTGCCCGGTTCCAAGCGGCACCAAAGGAATCGCATCACTTAGCTGTGAAGCGAATTCTCAGATATTTGGCTCACACCCCAACACTAGGATTATGGTATCCAAAGGGCTCAGAGTTTGATCTAGTTGGATTCTCGGATGCTGATTATGCTGGTGACAAGGTGGATCGCAAGTCTACATCAGCCACATGTCATTTTCTGGGACGATCACTTGTATGTTGGTCTTCAAAGAAGCAGAACTGTGTATCTCTCTCCACTGCTGAATCTGAATACATTGCTGCTGGATCTTGCTGCGCTCAACTTCTATGGATGAAGCAAACACTCAAAGACTATGGCATTCATCTGAAGCAAGTGCCACTCTACTGCGACAACGGAAGCGCCATCAAGATTGCCAACAACCCAGTTCAGCACTCGAAGACAAAGCACATTGAAATTCGTCATCACTTTCTCAGAGATCATGTTGTGAAGGAAGATATTGATATCATACACGTCAACACTGAAGAGCAATTGGCAGATATCTTCACCAAGCCCTTGGATGAGAAGAGGTTTTGCAAGTTACGGTGTGAGCTAAATATCTTGGAATCCTCAAATGTCTTGTGAGCAGGCACACATCCTAACACTTATGCATATTGATGACTTAGATGTGCAACACACGAAGTAAAGTATATCTTCAATCAATGAAGACTTACATTCTAAGTGTGAATACATTAATGTGGAATTTGACTTCGGAGTGCCATGATAATTGTGCGCCGTGTCTGGGTCTAATACTTCCTATACGATGGGTAACGCCACCACCAAATTTTTCTGTTTGAAGTGATTTACTCATGGCGTTACATTTGATATGTCTTCGCATTTGGTTTGTCTTCATGATTATCTTCACTATGTTGATGTGATTGTCTGTCTCATATATATATATATATACTAGTGTTCTGTCCTCTACAACATTCACTTATAGCTACGTCTTCCTTGTTGAATCTTTTGAACTAAGTGAATGTGATCGGACCCTAATCTCTCTATGCTTTCTATCTCGAACTCTATCTGTCCAAATCATATGCATTCTATTGAAACTGTCGAATGTCTTCTCTGCGTCCTAGTCAGTAGAAGATACAGAGACAAACATTAAGTCCGTTTTCAATGCTAATTCCTTCACCTGAAACCCAGAGAAGTGGGAACGACCACCCGACAATCCAAGCGTGCGTGGGAACGTGGGACAACTCCAAGTATGTTGCATGTTTGCCACGTGTTCCTCAGATGTGAACCGCCAGGGGCACCTGCGTAATTGCACTGTGCTACACACTTCCTTATAAATACATGTCCCCTGCGGTCAAGAAAACCTTCTTCCACCTATCCACCTCGTCAAAACCCTAGCACCACCGCTAGCTCTCGACGACGCCGGCGACGAAGCGCTTAGCTACCGTGACTTCTCCGACGCCGTCCTCACGCCGGCCGCGGACATCGTCCTCTCTGCTGCCGCAGTAGGTTTCCTCCGTCGCCAAGTTAGGGCACGGTGGATTGAACTGCTCGGTCTCCTACTCTTCCCATCTAGTGAAGGAAATATGCACTAGCGGCAATAATAAAGTTATTATTTATTTCCTCATTTCATGATAAATGTTTATTATTCATGCTAGAATTGTATTAACCGGAAACATGATACATGTGTGAATACATAGACAAACATATAGTCACTAGTATGCCTCTACTTGACTAGCTCATTAATCAAAGATGGTTATGTTTCCTAACCATTGACATGTGTTGTCATTTGATTAATGGGATCACATCATTAGGAGAATGAGGTGATTGACATGACCCATCCCGTTAGCTTAGCACTTGATCGTTTAGTATTCTGCTATTGCTTCCTTCATGACTTATACATGTTCCTGTAACTATGAGAATTGTGTAACTCCCGTTTACCGGAGGAACACTTTGGGTACTACCAAACGTCACAACGTAACTGGGTGATTATAAAGGAGTACTACAGGTGTCTCCGAAGGTACATGTTGAGTTAGCATAATTCGAGATTAGGTTTTGTCACTCCGATTGTCGGAGAGGTATCTCTGGGCCCTCTCGGCAATGCTCATCACCTAAGCCTTGCAAGCATGTAACTAATGAGTTAGTTATAAGATGAAGTATTACGGAACGAGTAAAGAGACTTGTCGATAACGAGATTGAACTAGGTATTGGATACCGACGATCGAATCTCGGACAAGTAACATACCGATGACAAAGGGAACAACGTATGTTGTTATGCGGTTTGACCGATAAAGATCTTCGTAGAATATGTAAGAACCAATATGGGCATCCAGGTCCCGCTATTGGTTATTGACCAGAGATGTGTCTCAGTCATGTCTACATCATTCTCAAACCGTAGGGTCCGCACGCTTAAGGTTTCGATGACAGTTATATTATGAGTTTATGTATTTTGATGTACCGAAGGTTGTTCGGAGTCCCGGATATGATTGCGGACATGACGAGGAGTCTCGAAATGGTCGAGACATAAAGATTGATATATTGGACGGATATATTTGGACACCGGAAAGGTTCCGGAGAAGTTTGGAGCCCCGGGAGGTTACCGGAACCCCCCGGGAGGTATATGGGCCTTATTGGGCCCATGTAGGAAGAAGAGAGAAGGAGCAAGGGAAGGGGGCGCGCCCCCCCAAGCCCAATCCGAATTGGGGAGGGGGGCCGGCCCCCCCTTTCCTTTCTCCTTCCCCCTCTTCCTATTACTACTACTAGTACTACTTCCTAATACTAGTACTCTTTCCTTCCCCCTCCAAATAAGATAAGGAAAAGAGAGGGAAACCTACTTGTAGTAGGTTTCCCCCTCCTCATGGCGCGCCCCCCCTAGGGCCGGCCACCTCCTCCCTCCCTCCTTTATATACGGGGGTAGGGGGGCACCCTAGAACACACAAGTTGATCATTGATCGTTCCTTAGCCGTGTGCGGTGCCCCCCTCCACGATATTACACCTCGGTCATATTGTAGCGGTGCTTAGGCGAAGCCCTGCAACAGGAGAACATCAAGATCGTCACCACACCGTCGTGCTGACGGAACTCCCCCTCGGCGCCTCTGCTGGATCGGAGATCGAGGGTGCGTCATCGAGCTGTACGCGTGTCAAGAACTCGGAGGTGCCGGAGTAACGGTACTTGGATCGGTTGAACCGAAGGACGTACGACTACTTCCTCTACGTTGCGTCAATGCTTCCGCTTCGGTCTACAAGGGTACGTAGACAACACTCTCCCCTCGTTGCTATATCATCACCATGATCTTGCATGTGCGTAGGAATTTTTTTGAAATTACTACGTTCCCCAACAGTGGCATCCGAGCCTAGGTTTTATGCGTTGATATTATATGCACGAGTAGAACACAAGTAAGTTGTGGATGATATAAGTCATACTGCCTACCAGCATGTCATACTTTGGTTCAGCGGTATTGTGAGATGAAGCGGCCCGGACCGACATTACGCGTACGCTTACGCGAGACGGGTTTCACCGTTACGAGCACTCGTGCTTAAAGGTGGCCGGCGGGTGTCTGTCTCTCTCACTTTAGTTGAACCGAGTGTGGCTACGCCCGGTCCTTGTGAAGGTTAAAACGGAGTCTATTTGACAAACTATCGTTGTGGTTTTGATGCGTAGGTGAGATTGGTTCTTGCTTAAGCCCGTAGCAGCCACGTAAAATTTGCAACAACAAAGTAGAGGACGTCTAACTTGTTTTTGCAGGGCATGTTGTGATGTGATATGGCCAAGACATGATGCTATATTTTATTGTATGAGATGATCATGTTTTGTAACCGAAGTTATCGGCAACTAGCAGGAGCCATATGGTTGTCACTTTATTGTATGAAATGCAAACGCCCTGTAATTGCTTTACTTTATCTCTAAGCGGTAGCGATAGTCGTAGAAGCAATAGATGGCGTAACGACAACGATGCTACGATGGAGATCAAGGTGTCGCGCCGGTGACGATGGTGATCACGACGGTGCTTCGAAGATGGAGATCACAAGCACAAGATGATGATGGCCATATCATATCACTTATATTGATTGCATGTGATGTTTATCCTTTTTGCATCTTATCTTGCTTTGTTTGACGGTAGCATTTTAAGATGATCTCTCACTAATTATCAAGAAGTGTTCTCCCTGAGTATGCACCGTTGCAAAAGTTCTTCGTGCTGAGACACCACGTGATGATCGGGTGTGATAGGCTCTACGTTCAAATACAACGGGTGCAAAACAGTTGCACACGCGGAATACTCAGGTTATACTTGACGAGCCTAGCATATACAGATATGGCCTCGGAACACGGGGACCGAAAGGTCGAGCGTGAATCATATAGTAGATATGATCAACATAGAGATGTTCACCATTGAAACTACTCCATCTCACGTGATGATCGGACATGGTTTAGTTGATTTGGATCACGTAATCACTTAGATGACTAGAGAGATGTCTGTCTAAGTGTGAGTTCTTTAGTAATATGATTAATTGAACTTAAATTTATCATGAACTTAGTACCTGATAGTATTTTGCTTGTCTATGTTTGTATGTAGATAGATGGCTCGTGCTATTGTTCCGTTGAATTTTAATGCGTTCCTTGAGAAAGCAAAGTTGAAAGATGATGGTAGCAATTACACGGACTGGGTCCGTAACCTGAGGATTATCCTCATTGCTGCACAGAAGAGTTACGTCCTGGAAGCACCGCTGGGTGCCAGGCCTGCTGCTGATGCAACTGACGATGTTAAGAACGTCTGGCAGAGCAAAGCTGATGACTACTCTATAGTTCAGTGTGCCATGCTTTACGGCTTAGAACCGGGTCTTCAACGACGTTTTGAATGTCATGGGGCATATGAGATGTTCCAGGAGTTGAAGTTAATATTTCAAGCAAATGCCCGGATTGAGAGATATGAAGTCTCCAATAAGTTCTACAGCTGCAAGATGGAGGAGAATAGTTCTGTCAGTGAGCATATACTCAAAATGTCTGGGTATAATAATCACTTGATTCAACTGGGAGTTAATCTTCCAGATGATAGCGTCATTGACAGAATTCTCCAATCACTGCCACCAAGCTACAAGAGCTTTGTGATGAACTATAATATGCAAGGGATGAACAAGACTATTCCCGAGCTCTTCGCGATGCTGAAAGCCGCGGAGGTAGAAATCAAAAAGGAGCATCAAGTGTTGATGGTCAACAAGACCACTGGTTTCAAGAAAAGGGGCAAAGGGAAGAATAAGGGGAACTTCAAAAGGAACGGCAAACAAGTTGCTGCTCAAGTGAAGAAACCCAAGTCTGGACCTACGCCTGAAACTGAGTGCTTCTACTGCAAGCAGACTGGACACTGGAAGCGGAACTTCCCCGAGTATTTGGCGGATAAGAAGGATGGCAAAGTGAACAAAGGTATATGTGATATACATGTTATTGACGTGTACCTTACTAATGCTCGCAGTAGCACCTGGGTATTTGATACTGGTTCTGTTGCTAACATTTGCAACTCGAAACATGGACTATGGATTAAGCGAAGATTAGCTAAGAACAAGGTGACGATGCGCGTGGGAAATGGTTCCAAAGTCGGTGTGATCGCGGTCGGCACGCTACCTCTACATCTACCATTGGGATTAGTTTTAGACCTGAACAATTGTTATTTGGTGCCTGCATTGAGCATGAACATTATATCTGGATCTTGTTTGATGCGAGACGGTTATTCATTTAAATTAGAGAATAATGGTTGTTCTATTTATATGAGTAATATCTTTTATGGTCATGCACCCTTGAAGAGTGGTCTATTTTTATTAAATCTCGATAGTAATGATACACATATTCATAATGTTGAAGCCAAAAGATGCAGAGTTGATAATGATAGTGCAACATATTTGTGGCACTGCCATTTAGGTCATATCGGTGTAAAACGCATGAAGAAACTCCATACTGATGGACTTCTGGAATCACTTGATTATGAATCACTTGGTACTTGCGAACCGTGCCTCATGGGCAAGATGACCAAAACACCGTTCTCCGGATCTATGGGGAGAGCAACAGATTTGTTGGAAATCATACATACAGATGTATGTGGTCCGATGAATGTTGAGGCTCGTGGCGGATATCGTTATTTCCTCACCTTCACAGATGATTTGAGCAGATATGGGTATATCTACTTGATGAAGCACAAGTCTGAAACATTTGAAAAGTTCAAAGAATTTCAGAGTGAAGTAGAAAATCATCGTAACAAGAAAATAAAGTTTCTACGATCTGATCGTGGAGGAGAATATTTGAGTTACGAGTTTGGTTTACATTTGAAACAATGTGGAATAGTTTCGCAACTCACGCCACCTGGAACACCACAGCGAAATGGTGTGTCCGAACGTCGTAATCGTACTTTACTTGATATGGTGCGATCTATGATGTCTCTTACCGATTTACCGCTATCGTTTTGGGGTTATGCTTTAGAGACGGCCGCATTCACGTTAAATAGGGCACCATCAAAATCCATTGAGACGACGCCTTATGAACTGTGGTTTGGCAAGAAACCAAAGTTATCGTTTCTCAAAGTTTGGGGCTGCGATGCTTATATGAAGAAACTTCAACCAGATAAGCTCGAACCCAAATCGGAGAAATGTGTCTTCATAGGATACCCAAAGGAGACAATTGGGTACACCTTCTATCACAGATCTAAAGGCAAGATTTTCGTTGCTAAAATCGGATCCTTTCTAGAGAAGGAGTTTCTCTCGAAAGAAGTGAGTGGGAGGAAAGTAGAACTTGATGAGATAACTGTATCTACTCCCTTATTGGAAAGTAGTTCATCACAAGAACCGGTTCCTGTGACAACTACACCAATTAGTGAGGAAGCTAATGATATTGATCATGAAACTTCAGATCAAGTTTCTACTGAACCTCGTAGGTCTACCAGAGTAAGATCCGCACCAGAGTGGTACGGAAATCCTATTCTGGAAGTCATGTTACTAGACCATGATGAACCTACAAACTATGAGGAAGTGATGATGAGCCCAGATTCCGCAAAATGGCTAGAGGCCATGAAATCTGAGATAGGATCCATGTATGAAAACAAAGTATGGACTTTGGTTGACTTGCCCGATGATCGGCAAGCCATTGAGAATAAATGGATCTTTAAGAAGAAGACTGACGCTGATGGTAATGTTACTGTCTACAAAGCTCGACTTGTTGCAAAAGGTTTTCGACAAGTTCAAGGGGTTGACTACGATGAGACTTTCTCACCCGTAGCGATGCTTAAGTCTGTCCGAATCATGTTGGCTATTGCTGCATTTCATGATTATGAAATTTGGCAAATGGATGTCAAGACTGCATTCTTGAATGGATTTCTAGAAGAAGAGTTGTATATGATGCAACCTGAAGGTTTTGTTGATCCAAAAAGCGCTGACAAAGTGTGCAAGCTCCAACGTTCCATTTATGGACTGGTGCAAGCATCTCGGAGTTGGAATAAACGTTTTGATAGTGTGATCAAAGGATATGGTTTTATACAGACTTTTGGAGAAGCCTGTATTTACAAGAAAGTGAGTGGGAGCTCTGTAGCATTTCTAGTTTTATATGTTGATGACATATTATTAATTGGAAATGATATAGAATTTCTGGATAGCATAAAGGGATACTTGAATAAAAGTTTTTCTATGAAAGACCTCGGTAAAGCTGCTTACATATTGGGCATCAAGATCTATAGAGATAGATCAAGACGCTTAATAGGACTTTCACAAAGTACATACCTTGACAAAATTTTGAAAAAGTTCAAAATGGATCAGGCAAAGAAAGGATTCTTGCCTGTGCTACAAGGTGTAAAGTTGAGTCAAACTCAATGCCCGACCACAGCAGAAGATAGAGAGAAAATGAAAGATGTTCCCTGTGCTTCAGCCATAGGCTCTATCATGTATGCAATGCTGTGTACCAGACCTGACGTATGCTTAGCAATAAGCTTGGCAGGTAGGTACCAAAGTAATCCAGGAGTGGATCACTGGACAGCGGTCAAGAACATCCTGAAATACCTGAAAAGGACTAAGGATATGTTTCTCGTATATGGAGGTGACAAAGAGCTAGTCGTAAATGGTTACGTCGATGCAAGCTTTGACACTGATCCGGACGATTCTAAATCGCAGACCGGATACGTGTTTTTATTAAACGGTGGAGCTGTAAGTTGGTACAGTTCTAAACAAAGCATCGTGGCGGGATCTACATGTGAAGCGGAGTACATAGCTGCTTCTGAAGCAGCAAATGAAGGAGTCTGGATGAAGGAGTTCATTTCCGATCTAGGTGTCATACCTAGTGCATCGGGACCAATGAAGATCTTCTGTGACAATACTGGTGCAATTGCCTTGGCAAAGGAATCCAGATTTCACAAGAGGACCAAGCACATCAAGAGACGCTTCAATTCCATTCGGGATCAAGTCCAAGTGGGAGACATAGAGATTTGCAAGATACATACGGATCTGAATGTTGCAGACCCGTTGACTAAGCCTCTCTCACGAGCAAAACATGATCAGCACCAAGACTCCATGGGTGTTAGAATCATTACTATGTAATCTAGATTATTGACTCTAGTGCAAGTGGGAGACTGAAGGAAATATGCCCTAGAGGCAATAATAAAGTTATTATTCAT